>NC_089870.1:21305148-21389386 GCF_036373705.1 Amia ocellicauda
GGATAATTATCTCCGGTGTTGATAATTTATTCTGTCGAGTCTCCGCTTTCTTGTGGATCGCAGCTTCTCAAGTTATCACTTCCCTTCATATTTGTATTGCTCATTTAATACAGCATTGTGTTTCTTCTTCCCCCTGTGGACTGAAATAAAATGTATCCTGATTTTTGGTTTCCTTTCTTTATCCCCTGTCGTCATGCACTTTTTGTGTGGACGACAAACTTTCTATGATTTCAATTTCAGATCTGCTCGAATGTAGCTCTGCGGGGGGGCGTTCAGCATGGTCACAGGATATGAAAGCTTTTGAATTGCCGCCGGGTGTCTGTTTAAAATAAGCCATTCGTTTTCCAGTCCAGTTTCTGTCAGTCCTGACCAAACAGACACGCACGTCGGATTTCAGCAGGGCGACACTCGTGCATGTGCTGTCTTCTTTCAGCGCCTCAAGCCCCGGCCGGCCGAACGAACTCGACTTATCGGCAGCTGGTGGCTTTGGCGGCCGCTCGAACATAAAAACTAAGCTGGAGGACAATGCTGGTAAGACAATTCCTCTCTCCTCCCTCCTCGACTCCTGTGCTTCCCGGGCACCAGCAGGTTCAAGGTGTTAAGCTGCTCTATGGACATCAAATCCAATATAACCGCACGTGTCTGGCCTGTGTCGGTAATTCCCTATGCCAGACGCAGATGACTGCACTGGTGATGAGTCATGTGTCAGTTGGCACCTTCTGACGTGGTGAGCCAGATGTTCACCAGAGGTGTGGGAACGTCATTTGAAGAAAGCCTGGAAGGGGGCGATGTATATATTTGCGGTGTCGCTTACTCCTTGAATGGAAAACCAGTTCTCCTTGAAGCTGGAATGCTTCGTGGTCTTTGTGCTGGGTTTGATCAGTCCCACTTACCCCCAAGATGGTGTCATATGTAGGCTGTTGAGATTTAATGACGCCATCTGGGGAAGTTCAGTTCGTATAATTGATACAGCTTACCATAATCCCTCATTGTTTGCCAATTTAACCCGAAAACATCTGTGTAATTAAGCCATAAATCTGCTAAAGGATGTGATATATTTTTATTTAAGTTATTTAAATCGTTATTCCCCAACAGTGTTAATATTTTGTTACCCATACAGCTTAGATGTGGGTTTAATTAAGTGGATTAGCCTCTGCAGACCCTAAGAACAGCAGTGTTCTGTGGAGACCCAGATAAGACCCAATTAAACCTGTCTTGAGCCCTAAATGAGCTTTGTGTATATCTCACGCCCGGACATAATTCCTTACCTGATGCTGTTTACAGTCTCTGGAGAATTGTGTTGGATAAACAAGTTTTTTTTTGTTAGTTAGGTCTCCTAATCCGCAGTTAAACGCACAATAACTCCACTGCAGTACTGTAGAGGTGTACCTACAAAGGGTTAAAGCAAGCGGCGTCTTTATATAAGGGTTATAGTTTACATTTTCTAATTCTTTACCATGAAGGCAAGGATAAGCTGTCTTTGTTTTCACCCACATTCCAGCAAAACACTGTGTGAGATGGTCTGAGATGGAAAGACTGAGGTGTTTTTCTCCTCTTAAACGTCTATATATGTGATATTTCCCCACATGGTGACTTTGTTTTTCAGCTGGTCAGTTTCCGTTCTCTCTGCCACATTGCTCTGCATTGTTGTTGTGTTGTTTGTGTGTCTGTCTGTCTGTCTGTCTGTCTCTCTGTGGAGGAACGGTCCAGTGACTGGAATGCACCTTTTTCCTTGTTTGGCAGACAAAACACAGATAACAGTGAGTGAGAAAGACGCTATAGGGGAAGCCTTTTTGCCCTATAGGGTCATGACCTCTGGAGGTGTGTAGGTTGGTATTTATAGCAGGTGAATGTCGACTGGACGTGACCGGAAGCCTGATAACCTCGCCAGAATCGTTCACCTTTCACACACACAGAGAGAGAGAGAGAGAGAGAGAGAGAGAGAGAGAGAGAGAGAGAGAGAACTAGGTGACCTGGAAGTAGCTTTGAATGCTTTTTTTGGATACCTGACCTACATCAAAGTTTCAAAGTGTATTTTTGACCACAAAGTTTTGTTCTGAAGGCTGTGTGGGGAATGAAGGCACAAAGACCTCTTTTAAGATCTCTCCTGACTGTGGAGTTGATGTCCTATCAGAGCCGCTAGTCTGCTCTCGGGCGCTTTGAAGTATGAAGTTGGCTTTGGCGACGGTCTCCTCACTGTCGTAAGCGGCTTTACAGCTGTGTTTCAGAAGCTATTCACACACAGAGGGAGGAGAGAGAGATTTGCTTTATTAAAAACTTGGGTGTTCCAGTTATTTTGACCTAGTTTCAGGAAAAGAATCGTCCATCGTCTTTACTGCCAAGCACCAGTGGAAAAAACATACATTTTCCTCCATTTTTGTTGTGAAGCAGAGTGAGAAATTGGGCACATTTAGGCAGGAGATTCGGTGAAGCCATGATCAGTCACACTTGCCGTGGCAGGCTGTGTCCTCATTTTTATTTAAACGACCGAGCCAGTGCCAGGATCTCGACGGGGCCGTTGGGAGCTGAGCAAGGACTTCAAGCCCTTAATTAGCATGATAATGAGATTGGAGTGCACAAATTAACAAACTAAAGTGTCGTGCTGGTGCGGGAGAAAGGCAGCAGTCTGGGCTACACTAACTGCTCTGCGGCCGACACAAAAGCGTGGCTGAGATGTGCGCTTGAGGATTTTGTGCCCCTTTTTATAGCTCTGAGAACTCTTGGGCGCATTGAAGATGTTGTCTTTTTGTTCCTGCTCTGGCTGGATGTTGAAGATCAAGGGGTTTGATAATGGTCGGGGTGGAAACGCGCCCTCCCCATAAAAGGTTCTCGCTTTGATTGTTAGTGTCCTTAATGGCTTTAACTCCAGTGGAAGTGCTCAGAAATGTACTGCTAGACCTAAGTAGTGGATTTGCGATTTGAAAAGCACTTCAGGAGAACAATTATGGCTTGTGTAGTGGCATAACCTGCATTGTGTTTTGTGTAAGCGTATACAGTAGGCGACTGCTGAAACAGTTTTTTTATGTGGTTAGTTGTCTGGTCACGCTGAAAGGGGGGATTTCTGCACAAGTAGCATTTTTTGAACCCAGGTTACAGTTTTAATCTGCCACAGCTGTTCCACCGAACGTGAAACCAATTCAGAACTAATTAACCCAAGACGAATCACGAATAAAGTGTGATCTATAACTACCTCGCTGTCAGAACCACGAATATATTCCTAAAGGGAGTTGATGACGATACAACGACAAATATGGGGAACTTTTTTTTAATGATTGGTGATTCTGCCCATTTGCACGGCTGTGGAGAGTGAACCAGCGTTCCCGATGGACCTGAAAACAAAATTGCCTACAATTAACCAGCCATTTTGTCTCCCAAACTGGGTTACGACGGAGAGATAAGCTCTGTAGCGCAGCAGGCCGTTTAGCTGATGTCTCTAAATTATTCAGGACCTTCAGGCAAGAAGGAGATAACGTACTTTTGTTGTTGATGATGATGGCGCCAATGTTTACATGCAGACTTTCATCAGATCATTAAAAATTAATTATGAAAATGCAAACTCACATGTGTATGAATGTATAGAACATATTTTTAATTTATCTCAATGACAAGTAGCCACCGTGGTGACCTGAATCGCAGCAGTATCCCCGATTGTTTTGGTTGCTGTGCATCAGCTGCAGGACGCTGGCCCAGTTAGATGCATTTTTTTTCCTTAAACAACATTGCGAATCACAGAGAACACTTCTGGCTGCGATCATGACAAGATAATCGTGTCTGGTCTTGTGAAACTGCCTTCCAGGCCCAAGCCACACAGCAGTGCGCCGCCCGTTCCGCTCCGGGAACTTGGAGGGTGTGATCCGATCCTCGGTCACTGTCTGGTGTCTTAATTTGTGTCCCTGGCGTGCGTTGTTGAGGAGTATCATGTTCTGGTTTTGAAGCAGAAGGAAGCTGCAATCCAGTGATGTCAGCCATCGTACAAAGTATAGTGTTCCTTTGGGAATCCCTACATTTCTACTTTTATTGGCGTTTTCTTATTTTTAGCGTTCTGTGTTCATGGAATAGATTGTCTCTGTGATTAAAATAAAGATTGTTGTCTGTCATACAGGACAGCAATTTGTTTATGATGAGTATAGATTCTAATTCAAAAACTCTTGTGATTTGATTATTTCAGCTGTAAAATATACTCTAGTCTCAGACTAATTTAAGTGCTTTTTAAATCCATCTTTAATATATAATTGTGTGGGGCAGACAAAATGTCCTACGAGATGCCTCTGAATATCAAATACATTTGTCTTCTCAGAAGTGTCTTACGGGACAATAATTGAAATGTAATTTAAATGTGTTATGATGTAATGGCAGTTGCAACTGTTAGGAAATACTAATTCAGACTCTTCTGACTTTAAAATATTGATTGATAACAAGGGGAATTTGGTGGCAGAAAGCACTTGAACTGTATGAATCTTTGTGAGAGTTGTCCCCCTCACTGTGTACCTCCAATCCCACTTGTAGTCGGTCTCCAGTGGCCCCCTGTGACTACCTCATCCCCTGTTCTTCGCCGTCTACTGCTCACCTCGGTCCCTGTGTGAGTTTATAAACACAGTAACGCACTCCCACACGACCAGACCTGGCTCTCACTTGGGAGCTGCTTTGCGTCTCCTGCCCATCCCTGCCTGTAGGGCGGCTCTGAGACGGCAGACGCAGGCGTTTTTTTTTTTTTTTGTGTGTGTGTGCGTTTTCCTTGGCCTCCCCTTCACAGCCCTGGGGGAGCCGAGCTGATGGCAACAACACAAACGCAGGCGAGAGCAGAGACACTCGCAACGGGATGTACCGGTAAGTGGAGTTTAGTTGTGTTATTGAAAGTCAACACCCTTCCTGAGTGGAGGGAAAGAAAAGACTTTCAGGCCCTTTCCCCTCGAAGGAGACCCCGGCGATAACAGTTAAGCTCACTCTTCTAGGAAGACGTAGGCCTGCTATAGGTAGTTTACATGCCACTCGCACAAGTACTCTGCTAGTCGTGCTTTGTGGCGTTATGTTTTGTGTTTATTTGCCACTGAAATCCCTGGGTTTACTGATCCTCTTATGTAGTTGATGTGTCCCTCCTTGGGTATTGTTTTAAACAGTCAGTGTGCCATTTACGTGCTGACATGGTTACATAACTTTCATACAGTGAAGAAGAAAGTAATGGCTGGAAGAAATTGAAACCAGTGAAAGTAACCAACCCGGATATTTAACCGTGCCTTTATTGTAAATGTTCCTTCTGGTTTTGTAGTCTTCCATCCACAGTTGACTGGTGAACAGCTAGATTATACCTGGAATGAGATTATGTGTATATGCTGGATCATCTGGGTCTGTAAAACGTGCCCTTGGGGTCTTACGCTCACCTGGAACTCCACGGGCTGTGTACCAGACCCCAGATGTGCTATTCCTGGTTTGAAGGGCCGTGTCTTTCGGACCGCATGTGTGTCACCGGCTTTTGTTCTTGCCGTGAACTCTGTGCCGTTCACAAGCCGTCAGCCAGACGGTCGAAACGAGACGCGGTCTGTGTCAAAACGGGCATCGGGTTTCCGCTCTCCTGGAAGATGAGTCGATGAGAACCGGCGAAGATTAAACCTCATGACTGTAATGATGTGACTGTAGGAGGATGACGACTCTGATCGGCCAACCCGAGGGACCGGCGGGGCCCCAGCGCTGTACTTTAGGCCGCTGATGAATGTAGACCGCAGCAAAACAAACCACAAGGCCGTCAGGGAGAGCAGTGTTTACAGCTCGGGTGAAATTACTCTCCTACTGAGCTGATTATCTTGTCGCTGTTTGTTCTGCAGTGGATGGCATTGCCTTGTAATCATATCATTGGGAAAGGCTGTCTGATTGGGAAAGACTTGGCCTTAAGTAGTATTGGGTTACAAAGAAACAACATACATTTTAATTTCATTATTTATTTATTGTAATTCATATTTTAACCATCCAACAAGATAGTAACTTTCCACCACTAGTGAAACAACATAATTACTTGTTAAAGTGTACTTTGCAAGCTGGTTCTCGCTGACCTTTTGTCTGTGTGTGTTTGTGTGAAGGGATTTAATTTGTATCCAATACTAATTAGGCTTCAGTAGTGCCAAGGACAAAAACGCAACACTCGCTTTGTGTTTGCTTCATTGTTGTTGTTCAAAGGATCGTTGAAACTTTGCATAAACACTCGCTTAACACAAAGCAGCACCGATCTGGTACGAGTTGCCTGCTCTTTTGTGGAAAAATGTCTCGGCTTTCTATACAATCCCGATGTAATGTGTGCGATGCATATGTCCCAAGCCTCAAGTCATATTTATTTATTCTTTTTAAAGATGAAACCACTGGAAAAAATGCTTTGAATTGCCAGTAATTTCTATTGGATTCATTAAAATCAGATTTCTCTCTTTTTCGCAGGAGCGATTTTGCTAAGTAAGTGGGTTGTTAATGTATATTTATAATGAAATCTGGATTCCACTGCAGAATACTTCATTCCCTGAAGAAAACAGTTATTCAGGCCTTTTCAGTTTCTCGTCTTTCTTTTATTAAAGAATAACGGTTCAAAATCACGATCAGAGTCTTTGTATTGATCCGCGTTGACCCAGTTTGGCATGAATTATTCTCTCATGCTCCGATACTTAGATGGATATTTATATATTTTCTCTCGGTGAGGTTAAAAAAAGCAAACATTAGGCAGTAAAGTAATACTTCATCATATTATGCAAGCATATATAATTTAAGGGCCACATGATTCAATTCTCGTTTGCCGTAATGGAAAAACACTTTATCCCTTTTGATTTGATAATGTGCCACATAACTACATCCTGAATGTATTAGTTAACCCTTTAACTTTCACTCCTACATACAGGAAGACAATTGAGCCTTTATATATGTGTTTACAGAAACCTTTGGTTATATGAATATAGTTTAAAATGTTGTAGTGGTTTTGTAAGGATTAATATCTGAATGTATAAATACCATATAGCTTTACCAATCAAATGGGAGGGACACCAGTTTATTTTATTATTAATTAATTCACAAAGTTCAATAAAAACTGAATTCCAAGACTATGAGCTCACCAGCATGCACATGATGTTTCGTAAAACCTTTGAAACATTGAATCACAGGGGCATGCAGTTCAGTGTAGTTTGCAAGGGGCTACAGGCTATCCTCCTCTCCTTTGAAGCCCCCCGAATCTCTAGAAACCCATGTGATGCCCGAGTGATGTCCCCGATCAGCCGTACAGAATGGGAAACAGTGCGTTCGTTGTTGTAAATGTCTCCAAGGCAGCTGTTACTTGTGATACGCCGCCAAAAAAGATGCGTAAAGTCCTATTTTTACTTTCTCCGATGATTAGTTCGAAAATTATAAGGAGTGTGACATGGCAGCCGACGCCTTTTTTTTGTCAGATCTGGTTGAGCTGCGGTGCATCGGCCTCAGCGTTCAGACGTGGGTTAATAATTGGCAACAGGCTCCGGTTGTTTGAACCGATCGCTCTGCGTTTCACCTCGTTGGACTCTCGTTTAATTAAAAGGAAGAAGGGGTGTAGTTGTGTAGTGTGGAGTAGTGAGGGTTCCTTCCAGAAGGCATCGCTGATTTTTTTTTTTTTTTAGGGTTATGAATGATCAATTAATTGCAGCTGAAGAAAAGCACAGTGACATCTCGTTGGCTGGCTGTACTTTCAGCTGTCTCTATGTGTGTGTAAACTGTCTAGATGGTTTGCGCATCGTTTTGCTTTTGAATTATGGTCGGCATCTGTAAAGCTTAAAACCTAGTAAAGTGTTGTGCATTTTCTGTGGGCTTTTAGATTTTGAATTTGCTTGATTAGATTGAGTCAACGCTGTGTTTTTAAAATAGATTGATGTTATTTTAGTCAGTGTTAGGTGTGTATGAATGTTCCTTCTCCTTCTGAAGTCTAAATATTGAAATCTTGTTTCCAATCACTTTTAAAGCCAGTAATTTACTGCTTGAACTGACACAATCAGTTAATTGTTGCTTTCAGGTAGTGACATCAATATTCATGTAATGTTTGCATTCAAAACAATGTACAGAAGCAGTGTTATTATAGAGAGAGATGAAGTCACCCTAAACATCGGCTCCAGCTGTGCTCGAGCTGCTCACAGCAGCACGATGTCCTTTTAAAAGCTGTGAAATCTTAAAGCTGCTCTATATACGGATTATTTAATGTGCTGGGGAGCACATTAAATAATTATAATGTGCATTTTAATGTCTGATTCAAGGAAGGAGATGCTATACTGAATAGTGGATAATTTCTTGAAGGGAAAATGTTTTGTAGAGGAAGCTAATTCTTTGCTTTAGTTTTTTTTTAAGTACCAAAATATATTTATATCCAGGATCGGTATGGGTGTAGTATGTAGGTCATAATTTGCTGAATTCAGTTGCAGGAAAGGGTTATTTTGCTTACTGCGGCAAGAACGCTCGCTGGGATAATCCCGAGGGGGATAAAAAAAACTCGAATGATTTAAATTTGAAGTCTTGTAATCCGTGTGAAGTGTGAGGGGAGGTTGGGCAGACAGCAGTATATATTATTCAGTACATTAAAATTCTCCAGTAGAAATACACAAATTGGTAGAACTACTTTGTGCTAGATTGCATTTTCCCTGAAATGGTTTGCCAAATAAGAAATGCACCCCCGTGCTCCACATCTGAGTGGTTGTGCCGGTTCGCTGTACGGACGATGTGTATCTGAGTGCGATCGCTATCAAGTCGTTCCCTTGGCAGTGAGTCAGGGAGTCTCTCCGGCTACAGGTTTGGCAAAAACATGAGAGCCTGCTTTGTGGAAGTTTCTTCGAGAGCATAAGTTTATCTCTCTGGCCGTACCTTCCCTCAGCCAGCCCGTGTTGTTGGTTTGGAGATGGCTGAACAGTATTTAAAATCCTGTTTGTTTTTGGATGTGGAACTCTTCCACGGGTCATACAATGATTGTGTTGAGGGAGGGGGCAGTTCATGGACTAGATAAGATATTGCAGTACAGCTTTATGAGCTTTCTGATCTTCCGCGCTTGTCCGACCGCGCTGATACGGCACTCCTGAGACCTGGTTCATTTACAGCTTGTCATTGTTGAATCCATCACCTCGTGTTTCAGAAGCCTCCATGCAGCAGGGACGGTGTGATGCATCGACGAGTTGAACTATTGTGGCAAGGCATGTGACGGGAGATTGAGTTGAGTTCAGTTCCGTGAGACATCGTATGGGCGGATCGATAGCGTTTCAAACAGACAGACGGGGCACAGATCGAGAGCTTATGGCTATTCCGTTCGAACAACTGAAATGGAACGTGTGGGTCTGTGAGAGGTGACGCCTACCCTCATTGTTTCCTGTTGATTGGGGTTTGTGTGGCAAGAGATAGTAGGAGGTGCCGACTGAAAATAATCTGTCGTTGTGTGCTTTCTAATTTAAAGACACGGGTTATACTTGGTGAGCACAGGACTGAACTTCAAGTACTGGCTATTTGTGATGTTTACCACCCTGCTCTTCCGTGATTTGAGCTGGGACACTGACCATGGGGGTCAAAAACAAACTTGATCTTCTCTGGAGTTCACAAATAATTCTTTCTTAGGTTATAGTCAGGAGAAATGTGTGAATGTGTTTTATGCTTCAGTTAATTGATTATTATTATTTAATTTAAATTACATCCCTTTATGTGAGGGGATACTCAGATTGGAAGCCAAAAGAAAGACCTGTGGAAATAGGCCAAAGTAAAAAATGGCTTATCTGTCATCGGTCTGTCTGTGCTTTCAGATTTCTCCATTTTGTTTGTAAACGGCTCTAGGTAGACCGCATGTTTGGTGCTGTTGGAAAAACAAATAAATCTAAAACAGATTTTCTGCATGAAGACCTTTGGGCCTCCGGAGACAAACAGGCAGAACGGCCCCTATTTTGTGTGTGTGCATTTGCCGAGCTTATCTCCGAAGGACAACGCAATCAAGTCTCGTCTTGTGTCTGTGGGGCTGACACTGTTGCCCTCTCCGGGATGCTTGACAGCCTTGAAAGACTTGTGGTTTTGGATTGCGGGGGCTACACACACACTTGCACAGACACACAAACACGTGCGTACAGACCTCGAGGCATTCCTTTCGACAGCTCTTCTGCTGTGACCAAACCTACAGTCGTTCCACACACACAGACACACACACACACACACACACACACACACGCACAACCCAAAGAAAGCAGGAAAGAAGGGGCGTGGCCTGAGCTTGGGCTGTGTCCTATAAGAACGAGGGTGTTGAAAAGGGGCGTGCGCTCGGGCAGGGGGACTGACTCACAGCAGCAACATCTGTGCCTTTGCTCTTGGCTCAGCCGCTGTGGAAGCAGCCACTGAGTGGCCTTTTGTTTTAGTGTAAACGAGGAAATGGCTCTGAAAGGCTGAGTCCGCTGGGAGCGAGGGGATTGTTCGAACGCCGTGCTGCACCCACCCACCGGCCGGCATCAAAGGATATGTCAAATCCGGAGCGGCGAAGCCCGAGATCCGTTCTGCAGAGGCGCTCGCTTGTACCTGTTTTGAGGACGGAGTGCTGGGAGATGTAAGCCGAGGATCCTTCTACCCCCAGGTACAAATGCGATGCTTTTAAATGTATTTGGTATCAGGCATTTGTTGTGTTATAGATCCTATTGTATCCCACACAATGCAGGGCGGATTCATCCTTCTGATCTGCAACTGATCAAGTGTGATGGTTAGAAATGCAAAATCTGGGGAATTCAGTAGCCTTTCAAACGGGGAAATTTGAGATCTGCCTCAGTCCTGAATGCTTTGAATCCTCCCCTCGTGCTTAACTACCGGTGCAGGATGTGTTTGAGCTTCACACGCAGATAGTCGCTGACATTTCTCGCTCTCTCCGAGCTGTGTGTGTGGGTCGGACACCCTGTGCCGGATGAAGTCACGTCGCTGGTGTAATTCTCCGCCTCTCGCTTGTTATCTCGGTAACTCGATCGCGGGGCTGTTGTGATGAGAGGAGATGTGCGCGTCTCTGGAATGCTGCCTGCCGTGATCAGCTGTGATGTTTTTAATCAGGGGATGCATTGTGCTCGAAATAGAAATGGGTGCCGTGCTTTAGTTGTTTTTCTCTCTCCTGACCTAATACTGTCTGTCTAGGGGAATGTATGCTTTCTGATCCCTTTTTTTTCCCTCTCCGTGTGTAAAAAGACTTGATAAAGATTTATTTGGAAGCTAGAGGTGGAAAAAACTAACTTAGCCATGTAGTGCAGCTGACGACGACTGAGAAAGGAATGAGACCTGCATGCATTTTATTCTGGGGTGTGACCAGATAAGGTTGAGCAGAAAATGTACCCTTGAAACTGAAGTTACCTTCCAAGTCTGAGAATATCTGCAATTCCACAAAACTAGGAGGGTCATACAAGCTTATTTTCCCTCTCGTACAAAGCGTGTACACGTCTATCTCCTGTTCTTGGTGAACAGCTTGGATAGCCATGCAAACACCCTGACAGACCTGGGTCTTGGGGAAAACGGCTGTAAGGAAGCGGCTGATGCACAGGGCGGGAACAAACGCTTCTCCCTGCCCCAAAATTGTATCTTGATGACTCTTGTTGGGATGATTCAATTATTTAAACATATCCTCATTACCTGTCCTCCCTCGTGTCACAGACGGGGAACAGAGATGCAACCGTTAGCAACACGATTGAATCAGAATCGGAAATTCTTTCGCGTAATGCTGATTTTGTATTCAGTTTAAGCAAAGCTTAATCCTGAAGCGCGATGTTGTATTTTGTCTATGTGGCTTAAGAGTACAAATAAATTCGGAGAAATGGACAGCGTTCAGTCAGGCCGCGCTACTTCCAGTGTAGCCGGTCGTTTGACGCCGAGTGACGGATCGCGTCGGAGATGATGTTTCAGAGACGCTTGCGGTCCGACCCCAATTATGACCGAGAAGTGCCGCCCAGTTCAGTGGGTTATTCAAAACGATGCAATCTGTTCGTTTGAAGGGAAATCCTATTTACAGAAAGGAAGAAAAACATACTCTTTAGCAAATATGAAGAATGGCTTAGCGTTTGTGCTTTAAGCCGCTGAGCATGCCCATCGAGCCGGCGACTGCCATGGCAACTGTAGTAGAGGGCTTCCCCCCCCTCCCTGTATTGATGTACAGTGCATAAATATTCAGTACGACTCGAATTCATTAGAGGCTTAGCTGGGAAAACTCATTACACACACTGGTCTCTCGCCATCTCAACAGCTTGTCCCCGGGGATTAGCTGTGAAATGGGCAGAGCGCTGACATGGAAAGAGCCCAGCGGATGCTGGGGGCCGGCGCATCAAGGTCACGGGAGGAATCCGCCGGGGTTTTTAATAAATACGTTGATACGATTCATAATATGGAATAAATGGGATGTTTTCCGAAGCCCGATGGACCTCGGATTCGGTCCGGCATGCCGTCGTTAGTGGTTCCCTGCGAAGAGAGATTATTGAGAATTTCAAGGGTATAATGGGCGATGCGGTTTGATCTCTCTCACATTGTGCCCTTTGGATTTGAGGATAGGACGGTGGTATTTCTCTTTGTCAGCTTTTGCATGTCGGAACCTCACTGATTAATAATTTGACCCCTGTGCTCTCAGGGTTCAAAGGGCAGGCAACCAGAGAGGGAGAGGGCAGGTTTATGCAGATTAGGGTCAAGAAACGGCAGCTGTGAGATGCTCTGAGGTAGGACTATGCGTCATACTCTCTTCTTCTTCAAGACACCCTGGTGAGCGACTGTAGGAATTCCCTGCAGACGTACGAGACACAATGTGAGTCTGGGGTGCTTTATAAGAAGAACATAAGAAAGTGTCCAAGCGATTTGGTGTCCATTAATTACTAAGTGATCAAGGATCCTATCCAGTCTGTTTTTGAATGTTCCCAAATTGTCTCTTCAGCCACATCGCTGGGGAGTTTGTTCAGATTGTGACGCCTCTCTGTGTGAAGAAGTGTCTCCTGTTTTCTGTCTTGAATGTCTTGAAGCCCAATTTCCATTTGTGTCCCCGGGTGCGTGTGTCCCTGCTGATCTGGAAAAGCTCCTCTGGTTTGATGTGGTCGATGCCCTTCATGATTTTGAAGACTTGGATCAAGTCCCCACGTAGTCTCCTCTGTTCCAGGGTGAAAAGGTTCAGGTCCTCAGTCTCTCAGTAGGACGTTCCCTTCAGACCTGGAATAAGTCTGGTTTGTATTTTCAATGCATGTTGCTCCGAGTGACACCCAAACTAAAGTTGTTTAATCCATCATGCGAATGTTTCTACATGCTTTTGAAGCGTTCTAATTGGATTAAAACTGTTTGATTTCTTCTCTTTGCACGTCTCCCACTATTTGGAGCTGCATTGATTTTATTAATGCACTTACTCTATATATTTTTGACAGCTGTGCAGATGTCACGAGAGCCACACAATTATATTAAGATCCCTTTTAAAATGCACAGCTCAATAACATCAGTTCCAGTCTGAACAAATTCCTGTGAAAGGGATAAACTGCATTTCTGTGCAAATATGCGCTACAGAAATTCCCCAGGGCTGTAGTGCAAAGCCTGTACTTACAGAAAAGTGCCCAGCTTACAGACACATTCTTTATGAAGTGGAACATACACTGTGAGATTTGTTTTTGACAGATGGTTTTGTGCGTTCGTTGTAAAAAGACTATTTTCGGTGCCTAAATAATGGTTCTGGATCTTGCCGATCTGCACAGAAGACACTACAAGCTGGTTAAATATTGGCCTGTGTTGTGAACCATCACAGCTTTCCAATCCTGACTCAAACAAGATATAATTGAGATGTTTGGCAGTGAGATTTTGTGATTCTGCAATTACAGTGACCCAAGTTTTCACTTTTCCTGGTATTTACAGAGGCCTTGGTTTCATAATAGTTTATCTCGTTCCTCTGGTAGATGTTTAATATGCATTTAACATAACAATCAATAAGCAAAACATGAAATGCAGAACATATTCCCCCAGAGAAACGACAATATATATTTAAAGCATGCAAAAGCCTACATTAGTCTCTCCTCTTTGGTTTATGCGCGATCAAACGCAACGAGAGCCTTTGCAACAAGTTGTCTGGGTAACTACCAAGGTTAGACCCTATATTTGGAAACGCCAGTTGGATAAATAAACAAATTGATGGAAATGAGGACGTCCTTCCTCATTCCACATGCCCTGACGATGCGTGATTGTTGTGACAAACCACACTGGTGTTGGTCTCACGCAACAAGCACTAATGGAAAGCCGGTTGTGTTTGTGGACTAAATATATGGCCACACATCTGTACTGCCTGACGCACGGTTGAGAATGTAAAGCAATATCGGGTGAGCCAATTATTTTGCTCGTATTTTTCAGTCTCTTTCTCTCGGCAGGCAGTTTTTGGCTCTTTGGGGGTGGGGGGCTTAGCTATCATATTGTTCTTATGACTTAGCTTTGAAGTTCTCTTTGTACTGTATATTGAAGAAGGAGAGAAGAGGATTTCAGTATCTATACACATACCCTTCCACCATGACATGCTAGCTTGTTTTGTCTAAGCTCAACGTCTAAGACTTTGTTTGTTTTTTACCAAGACATCAACACCCAAACAAAGGCGGTATCCAACCCTGTTACCTAACGCTTAACATTTGATTTAAGTCATCGCCGATTCACCCAACTCTTTGTGTTGTGTTTAGCCGAGGCACGATATGGCACGATCTTCAAACAAATCTGCTTGTGTTGAAATTATCAGACTTTCTACCTTTATGTTCAGTCTCGTCAGCACTGCTGTTGAATCGCTGGTATACTCATTTTGAGCAGAGTAGCTAAACTGGCTCAAATGGGAGATTTATTAGTTTTAAGTGTTATTTTGTGATGAGTAGATTAATTGGCCTCATTGCAATGTAACACACTCTGTTTTGCATCCCTGACACCACTTGCATAGTGCTTCAGAGTGCTACACATTCATACTGCAAGCCTGTGCTGTATTATAATAATCTCATAAAACCTATACTAAGAGTAGAAATGAGTAGTGTTTATAGTAAAGCCAAATAACTGCATTCAGTTTCAATTCTGGTACAGTATTCACATTTAAAATGTCGTTATCACTTTAAAACACTTCTATTTACATGCTTATAATTTTTCATATATTAATTCATTGATAATTTATAGGAAAATTGTATTAATTTGTGTGTACTTAACAGAGATCACAGGAACACTACAGCTCAATAAACTGATTGGGATATAACCGGGCTCAGCATCGGCAAATACGGATCATTTGTGTTCTTTGAGAGACCGGATTCCGGGTTATTTTTAACTTTCCAAATTGAAAAGCCCTCGTTATGGGGTTTCTCGTTCTGTGATTTCAGAAAGATGAAAAGTCGAACATCATAAAGCTAAAATGCTGCCTAGGTTGCACTTAAAGAGAAAGTCGCTTTATGGCTTTTTGGTCACCATAACTATGAATTAAATGCTCATAAAAAGCCTGTCTTGGAGATGCTTTGATGTGGCATTTCATGGTTAAGTGTAAAGTAAAGTCAAACTTCCCCTTTGAACAAACATGTCACTATTTGTAAATATGAAATCATATGCATAAATCCTGAGGACTTGAAATGGGTGCAATATTACTTTTAATCCGTATAAATGTTGCTAATACAGATTCACCTCAATATAATGCTTAAATGTCCATATTAACTGTGTATTTTGAAGATTGAAAATTGAAATGCTCGTGTCAATCATTATCTACAGGGTTTCTTAAAAAGTTTAATTACCTTTCATTTCAGTTTAAGGCAAACATAGTTCTCTGCATACTGGCGATTTTATCATCACTTCCTCAGCAGCCGTTAAAGATAAAACCATCGGCAGAATCACATTTGTACACTTCAATGTCAGCTGTCACAATCAGCGTCAAAGTTTACAGCTGTTGATTGGATTAACAATCAGAAACCTGCAGTTTATTTCAAGTAAATATGGTGGGAATCCAAAAACACCCAACAACCTTTTTGGAGAGATATAGAGAAAGCATCAATAAAAATGATGACAACAGTAATAGTGTACTGAATTTAGGCCTGTTGTGCTCCGATATTGCAATGGCAGACCTTTGCGAAACGCACATTCCTCTCGCGGCTGGACGTCTCGGTTGTGGAGGAGTGTTTCGGTGCAGATTATCTCGAACGATCTCTCTAACCTACATAACTCACTGAGGTAATGGAAGAAACTCACAGCATTTAGCCATTTACAGCATTTCAGATCTTAATTAGAGATTAGTCCCAACAAAGATGAATTGGGCCTGAGATGGCTACCATCATAATGTGCAACCTATTAAAGCTAATCGTTCAATAATGGAAAGGCTTTAATGGCCGGGCGGCTCCTGTTTTTAATATTATTTAATGGTAGGGTAATGCATCAAAATCGCTTGTTTTGTCATCTTGCCACAGGAGAGAGAAGCCTGAATAATGTAAAACGTGTAAATAGCTTTTAAAAAACATTTCTTCCTGCTATCGGATTATCTACTTGAACCCTTTAGGTCTTAGGGATGGAATAAACACTTGGACAAACCCCACATGGTAGCAGCTTCATGCTTTTGAATATGAATATGACCCTTATTACAGATTTTCTGTGGATAAGACTTTTCAATAGATGTTGAAGATACATGCTATGGACTTTGTACCAGTGTCTCTTCACTGGTGTTCATTAAAACTCGATTCTAGTGGATTCGCACAGTTCTGTTCAACTGCAGAAACATAACAAAGCTCCGGTAAAGGTGGTTTTATACTTTGAACTGATTAAAAGCGTGTCTACATTTCAGTTAGCGAGGGGCTTAGTTTTACAGTTTCA
Organism: Amia ocellicauda; assembly: GCF_036373705.1. Taxonomy (NCBI): domain Eukaryota; kingdom Metazoa; phylum Chordata; class Actinopteri; order Amiiformes; family Amiidae; genus Amia; species Amia ocellicauda. The sequence continues at coordinate 21,321,940 of NC_089870.1, forward strand.
TAATGGTGGTCCACATCAAAGTGATCTCCTTCTTCTAAAGCTTGGGGTCTTCCGAGGCATTTATCTTCAGAGTGGGATGTATTATCTGTATTTTGGGAGCTGATTTGTAGGCCCAATTCGAACTAATTCGATTTGTGACAGTATTTTATCTTGTGGTTACTGCGATCATGTGCGTTTGGGAGTGTGGAGAGGATGAAACACTCTCCTCCTATCCCTCACTTCTCCGTGAAGACAACTACCGGTGAGGTAGGTCTCCGGAAAACCAAAAACAAGCCTAACTGTTCGTGTGAGATTGGTGCCACACTTAGCGGGTTAATGCAATTACTGTGCAAGCCTGTAAAAAGCTGGTTTAGCGAGCCCTTAATCCCTCTCTCTCCTACTTTCCCTTTCGCTGTCACTCGTGAGGTAACTATGCCGTTTGCATTACACGTATTACCGATCTGACTTCTGCCGGAGCTGAATCCACTGCCCTTCCACTTGGGTCGGACGGGAGCTGGTTGATCTGGGTTGTCTTCCACTTGTTTCTGCTTCCCGAGGGCGAGGCGACCGATATCTGGAACCGGGCGGATTTTATTGAAGGAGAGGTGAAGAGGAGGCGGGGTGCGCAGACCGTGAAGCATCGGCCGCACTTCAAAGCTCAGAGAGACTGTGAAGAGGATTATTTTCCTGCAGATGACCTCTTTTACGGGATGGGGATTATTTTCAAATGAATTTCTCTGAAGGACGTTTATCGCCCCATAAAAGATGTACATATGTGGAGAGTAAATCTCGTTAGGGCAACACCTGGGAAGGAGGTTTGGGCGTTTGGTGTAATACACGGTGTAGGAGCCTCATTAAGCTTTTCTGGGCTGAATACTTCTCTCTGCTCTGATTCTCGCTCGACTCGGAGAGATGATTATCGGGTCTTTATTGAAACTGCCATGTGCAGTGATTAGGCCTTTCAGTTTATTTATGGTGGGCAGCGGTGTGAAACGGAGCAGCCTGGCTTTTCACACGCTCATTAAAGGCACAGTACGTGTCAGGGGTCAGCTATAGATGATGATGATGAAGTATGGAATCCACTTTGGTTCGGACAGGGACTCGAGTGACATTGCAAGGTGGTGACCTGTTCGTTCCCCGAGCAGGTGTGGTTCCTGAAGTCTGTCCAAATTCCTCACCGTCTCAAAGCCGCCTGACAAGCCGGGATAGCTGGCATAGTTGACAAACCATACATTTTGGAGGGAGAGTGTGTGTGCGCCCACGAGCGTGACCTGATTGCGATGCGTATTTTGTGCCGGGAAGCTTGCGGTGGAATTGTGCGGTCAGCACGGCCTGGTTTGCGGTAGAGCATTGTTTTTTCGGGACTGGCTCGAGCGGAAACAGCTGCCTGTGCTGTTCTGCTGCCCTGAGCACATGGCACAAATAAAGAACAAGGCACTAAAGCGTTGATACAGGCCGTGTGCCAGAGGACACTGCCGACCAATGGACAAACTGAGGGGCAGGGAAGGCTGTGTGAACGGGGAGGAAATGGAGACGGTACGGTGAGAGGCAGGGAATAAGGTGCCGTGTGCTGGTGGCTGAATTTGTTTAACCCTAGCAGAGGAACAAAGTGAGTTAATTTTATTCATTCTTGTAAGTGATACTGTTTGACTGGTGCAGCGCTCCAGCTGTTAGAAATGCGGCTATGGGGATACGCAAGTTCAATAACGGCTAAGAGTCCAATGCTGTGAGTTACACATCCAGCCAGAACGTGTACAAAGATGTCCTGGGATCGGATTGGCCTCGATTCACATTCTTCTGAGGTGGGACAATACTTGAGAGATTAAATCTGGGAGGACCAGAGCCACTCTCCGCTCTTCTGTTTAGTAGACATCCGTATATTGAGATACTGTGTTTAGTAACTAAACATTACCATCTGGCAGACCTGGATCTTCTCAGTTCATGTTTGGTGTAAAGAAACGCATCGTTTGGCTTGTTTGCTTTGTCTGTAGTTTAACATTTCTGGTTTGCGGAGATGACGTGTGAAAGTTTGGAGCTGAAACCCTAACGAAGAAGTGTGTCGAACGGTTTGCTTTTTTTCTTTTAGTTTGTTGAGCATTGCTGCTTGGCATCCACACCCTTTGCACTGCAGTCGCTCCCTACTGTGCTCTGAGATTGCAGTCTCCACAGGGCACACACTTTGACAGGTGTGGGAGGCCACACAATGGAAGAGGAGTGGTCTCTGAAAGGCTTCTGGCTCCTCTCAGTATATTTATTTATTCTGTGTACGGTAGGTCATATTTATTCTGCTCTTGATGCTTATTGACTTGAAATGAGACTCTCTGCCCCTTCAGGAGAGAGAGATTTGATTGGCATGGCTGTCATAATCAAAAACAGTTTATTTAAAATGATACAATGTTATCTATAAAGAGGATTGTACGCAGGCTTCTTTCATCAAATATAATTAGCCTGAAGGGACGTCGGTGTCAGTTTCGTCGACTGCAGGCAATGAACGCAAACCTGAAAGCTTTTAAAAGGCAGAATTCAGCTGGGAATCATCAGCGTGAAATTTGTGAAGCGGGGAGGGACCCAGAGGTGCGGATTAACTGAGGAATAACTGGTTAGATCAAAAACGAGCGATCGGGAGGTGAGATCAGAGCGAGATTTGACTTTATGGAAAGTTTAAAGAAATGAATGCAGGTGACACTTCACAAACTCTCCAGGGCCTTGTCCCCCACAATAAAACTACTATCGCATTTCCGTACGTGTCATTTTAATTCCAACGAGATTATGGTGCCTGGACGATGTCTTCGCTGTATTGTGCTTTGACGTGCTGTCCCCCAGATAAGAAGGAAAAATTTGAGTTGTATCTCCAGGCCCGATCCCAAAATAACTCCCTGGCTGAGGTCAGAGCTGAAGAGAGAGCAGACGCACCGACAGCACAGAGATATGATCAGAGTCCCTCGTGCCGTGTAGAGCAAATCCGTTTTGCATCATTTTCTCATGCAGCACTTCAAAATCCCAGCATGTTTGCAGATGCATTATAATCATAAAATAATTACTTTAAATGGGATGATTACCATGTCACTTATCAGCTGTACCTGCCCTGTGCGTGGTATGTCTGCAATTTTATTATGCATTAGTGGGATAACTTTGTGGCAGCAGGAATCTCTCTGGCAAGAGCTAAGCTATTCGTTTGGAGTTGCAACACAATGTTCGGTCAGCCAGAAGGAATGGGAGGAATTGGGTGCTTTAATCTGAAGAGAAGGAAGGGCAAGGCATATTTCACCAGCGACTTGAAGCCTAAAGTAAGATTTAAGATGCTCAGATTTTCCATGAAAACGCAGGTCCAGCGAAGCATTGAGGGTTTTCGACAGACCATCAAAACAAAGAGACACTGGTGTTTTACACGGCAGTACTTCAGGGTGGTTTTTAGGCCAGTTTCAGAAACCGGCATCTGTCTTTTACAGCGGAGATACTCGATGGTTTACTTTGCTGTGGAATTCCTCCCGTTTGTGCCAAACTAGTTATGTCTTGTGTACTGTAGGGGAGTGGTGGTCTACTCAAGGGCGTGTGTGTTTTATTTATATAGGTTTTTACTCTTCGGTTGATTGGGCTGAGAAAACACTAACTTTTAGGCCTAGCATTCGTGTTGTTGTTGCTGTAAGAAGCGTAAAGTACAGGGTGCAAGACTGTTGTATTAGTGATCCTGTTCATTAAGTTTCTCCCATTAATTGACCCTCTGGTAAAGGTCTAGTGGGAATTTGGAAGCCCGTGATGGAGTAAACACAGAGCAATCTCGTTCCCCCCCGGGACTAGGGCATGTGCTGAACGCGCCGCTTCCCTCCAGCTGAACAGCTGTGAATTTTTTGGCATTGCCGGACGAGGCAGGGTTTAGGGCTGAGCTTCATTCTTGCCATGTGGGCCATAAAAACCAACCCTCTCTGTTCTGCCAGGAATTGCTTCCCTCGAGGAAATGTGGGCCAAAAGTGATGAGTGAAGCCCGATATGCATGCGAGGATCTCTCTCTGCGCGGCTGCGAGTCGTTTATGTCGTCATTTGAAATGTATCCAGTCAGTCGTACATTATCTACACTCACCTAAAGGATTATTAGGAACACCATACTAATACTGTGTTTGACCCCCTTTCGCCTTCAGAACTGCCTTAATTCTACGTGGCATTGATTCAACAAGGTGCTGAAAGCATTCTTTAGAAATGTTGGCCCATATTGATAGGATAGCATCTTGCAGTTGATGGAGATTTGTGGGATGCACATCCAGGGCACAAAGCTCCCGTTCCACCACATCCCAAAGATGCTCTATTGGGTTGAGATCTGGTGACTGTGGGGGGCAGTTTAGTACAGTGAACTCATTGTCATGTTCAAGAAACAAATTTGAAATGATTGGACCTTTGTGACATGGTGCATTATCCTGCTGGAAGTAGCCATCAGAGGATGGGTACATGGTGGTCATTTAAACGATGCCCAATTGGCACTAAGGGGCCTAAAGTGTGCCAAGAAAACATCCCCCACACCATTACACCACCACCACCAGCCTGCACAGTGGTAACAAGGCATGATGGATCCATGTTCTCATTCTGTTTACGCCAAATTCTGACTCTACCATCTGAATGTCTCAACAGAAATCGAGACTCATCAGACCAGGCAACATTTTTCCAGTCTTCAACTGTCCAATTTTGGTGAGCTTGTGCAAATTGTAGCCTCTTTTTCCTATTTGTAGTGGAGATGAGTGGTACCCGGTGGGGTCTTCTGCTGTTGTAGCCCATCCGCCTCAAGGTTGTATGTGTTGTGGCTTCACAAATGCTTTGCTGCATTCCTCGGTTGTAACGAGTGGTTATTTCAGTCAAAGTTGCTCTTCTATCAGCTTGAATCAGTCGGCCCATTCTCCTCTGACCTCTAGCATCAACAAGGCATTTTCGCCCACAGGACTGCCGCATACTGGATGTTTTTCCCTTTTCACACCATTCTTTGTAAACCCTAGAAATGGTTGTGCGTGAAAATCCCAGTAACTGAGCAGATTGTGAAATACTCAGACCGGCCCATCTGGCACCAACAACCATGCCACGCTCAAAATTGCTTAAATCACCTTTCTTTCCCATTCAAGACATTCAGTTTGGAGTTCAGGAGATTGTCTTGACCAGGACCACACCCCTAAATGCATTGAAGCAACTGCCATGTGATTGGTTGATTAGAAAATTGCATTAATGAGAAATTGAACAGGTGTTCCTAATAATCCTTTAGGTGAGTGTATATTGATGGCATTTTGTTTTTGTTATTTGATTTTCTATTATTTATATCAGTGGTGGAAATGTTCCTCAATTATCCACAAACCTCCTTACAAACTGATTCATACCTGAGCCTGTGTTCATAGTGTAGAGGACGAAAGGTGCCAGATTATAGAATTACAAGGAAAGATTTACATTAAAGGCGACATTGAAACCTGTGTGACTTAATGACAGCCTCAGAAATGAAGATGAAACCTCATCCAGTTTGAACTTCCAGCCCCACCACACGCCGGGGGTCTTCGGTCATTCGATCTCCTGTTTTTTAAAGGTTTCTCTTTCACCAATAATTCAAGAATGAAAAATGAATTGGTTTACTAGGCCTTGAGTACTTCATAGCCAAATGTTAACCCAGAACCCACTGCTGGTAAAAGTCGTGTTTCTGGTCCATTACTTGTGGATTTCTCCCCCTGCTTTTGACATCCCTGAAGCTGGGTTCGGCTGCCACTGGCTCTCTCGGCTTTCTGCCTCTCAACACGTGCTCTGAACTTCGATCCTGGTTCAAAGGGCCCCGTGGCTTGGACATCATCCTGTTTATCCAGTGAGACAGCAGTCAGTCAGTCAGTCAGCTGCTGTCAGCTCTTTTCTGCAAGGGGCTTCGGATGACATCCTCATTTTCAGGAACTCGACCCTAATCCTGGGGCTTTAGCCAGAGTAGACTGAGAGCATGGTTTTACTGCGGTCTATTACTGCAGTATCCTTCAGGGGCATCGGTCAGCAGAGTTGCAGTCTTTAAATCTCTGCACAATGACTGCATCATCGACGGCTGCAGAAACGGTTTTAGATTAATGTTATACTGTCCTGAACTGCTGATGTATTATTCACCAACAGATTGAATTAAACTACAGACCAGATTAGGTTCAAGAACGTCTAACCGAATCTATAATAATAAACACAAGTGACACAATTAAGCCATATTGATTATAATCTGTTGTTTGTGATTCCTTGGCTGCCCGCCCCACTCACACAAATATTACAGCTGTGGTTGAACTGCTATGGGAAGCCAGTAAACTCACTAAAACAACCCCGAAGCTAAAAACGCACACGTGATGTCCGACTGCCGTTTCAACATGATCATGGGGAGGCAGGAGACCAATTAGGTGGAGACGTTGCAAAGTAATAACTGATATCGCTGTGTGTGTCTCTCAGTGTTTTCATTGTCAGATTAAATATTTGGCTGTTGAAGGTGGGAGGGAGATGCAGGGAGGGGACGGTGTCTGCCACCGTTTAAATAAAAACAAATGGACAACAACCCATTTGTTGAATTTCCGTTGCTTGTCTCGAAAGCTCAAGGCACTTCACCGCTGTGTGTGGTTATCGTGTGACTTTTAAAATCAACTGGAGTGGAGAAAATGCACTTCACGACACGGTAAAGCGCCAACTTTAAAAGACAAAAGAGTCGAGTGAGGCTCGTGAAAGACCAACACACCTTTTTATAAGCATGGATCATCTGTAGTTCATCCGGCAAAGACATTTTCTGCTGGAGTATGTTCTTGTGTGCCGAGGTGTCACTGAAAGACCTAATTAACCAATCCAAAATACCAATCTTGCGTTTGAAATGTACTGAATACATGTGCGTTTCATTTCCAAAAAAGTTTTAATGTATTTAGTTACAGCTGCTTTTGTTCTCCGTCTGACAAGATGTTGTGTGAGTGTGTTTAAGTTATGTTATGGTTGCAGCCATAGAAACTAGCCCCGTCATTATTATGCAAATAAAGCCACCGATTTAGAAGGGATTAACCGCCCTGAGCCAAGAGGGAAGCTGCTCACAGAGTAAGAGATGCTCTCCACCGTGCCCTGGGTCCCTGATCTGGATATCTCTCTCTCTCTGTCCCGCAGGGATCAGTAGTTGAAGCGAGCACCTGACGGATCGGCGCCATGGCCCCACGCAAGCGCAGCGGGCGGGGGATCTCCTTCATCTTCTGCTGCTTCAAAGGCAGTGACCACCCCGAGATCACCTACCGGCTGCGGCACGACAGCAACTTTGCCCTGCAGACCATGGAGCCGGCGCTGCCCATGCCCCCCGCGGAGGAGCTGGACGCCATGTTCTCCGAGCTTGTGGTAGGTCCGCCGCGCCTTTGAACTTCACCCAGCCAGCGATGATAGGATGTGTTTCGATAACCCCAGTGCTTTGACAATATTAAATGCACACTTCCAATCTAACTGAGGTGCTTAAAACATTTGTATTTCTTTGTTTGATTTGAATTTTTGACGTTTGGATGTCCTCTATATTCAGTTATAAGGCCCCTTGGATGTTATTCACATCCTTAATGATCATCCTATCATTCTGGATCATAATAACATAAGAAAGTGTCCATCTGAGAGGAGGCCATTCACCCCATCATGCTCGTCTGGTGTCCATTAATAACTAAGTGATCAAGGATCCTATCCAGTCTGTTTTTGAATGATCCCAAATTGTCTCTTCAGCCACATCGCTGGGGAGTTTGTTCAGATTGTGACGCCTCTCTGTGTGAAGAAGTGTCTCCTGTTTTCTGTCTTGAATGCCTTGAAGCCCAATTTCCATTTGTGTCCCTGGTTGCATGTGTCCCTGCTGATCTGGAAAAGCTCCTCTGGTTTGATGTGGTTGATGCCTTTCATGATTTTGAAGACTTGAATCAAGTCCCCACGTAGTCTCCTCTGTTCCAGGGTGAAAAGGTTCAGTTCCTCAGTCTCTCAGTAGGACATTCCCTTCAGACCTGGAATAATTCTGGTTGCTCTCCTCTGAACTACCTCTAGAGCAGCGATATCTTTCTTGAAGTGTGGAGCCCAGAACTGTCCACAGTATCCAGATGAGCTCTAACTAGTGCATTGTACAGTCTGAACATCACTGCCCTTGTTTTAAATAAAGTTCTTGTGATTGAGTTAATCAACAGAACGAAAGAGGGTTTCTTCACTGGAATAAATAGATTACACCGAGGGGGCATCTCCGGCCCCTTTGGCGGGTCCGTGTTGCCGTTCTCCTTAGGCTACACTCTCTGAAAGTTCAATTGTTCAGGGGGTTTATGTTAATGGCGTACTTTGCACATCAATAGGCCCATTGAGGGGAATTTGTTTGGCCTGTGCTTCGTGCTAATTACTTGTTTTCATTTGCCTACAAGGCGTGTCTTTGAGACGGGCTTTTACAGTGGATGGAGAGTGGGCACAGGCCAGCGGAGGAACCTGCAGTTGGGCGGTTTATCACCCTCGTCTCCTTATCTGTTTTTCCTAGAAATATAGTAGTATTGAAAGCAGTTAATGAAGAAACGGTCTGATAGTTTGTCAGAATTACGCACAGTGGTTTTGTTTTTCTTCTTTTCAAATTGGAGTTGAATCACAGCACAGAAGAGCACAGGTCGTTGCTTTGCTGTAGCGCTGGGGTCTTGCTTTTGTCACAATGGTTTTAGCAACAAATGATTAGCACCACTAGTGAGAGCAATACATTACAGCACACAAGGTTTTGTCGCACAATGGCCGCAGTGTTTTATTTATGTTATGGTACAGTTTCCGCGTCCAACTCAGTGTTTGTTTTACTTCTTTTATTGAGATTATTCCCCCATTTGTATCGGCGTGCCTTATCTTTCAGAGAAACCTGTCTGCGGGGGTGCCGTTGGTTCATGACATCACCCACAGCTTTGTGCTTCTCACAGGGGCTTTTCCTGTACGGCGGAGACCCACTTGACAGCCACTATCAACAAAGTTTTCTTGTTTTTCAAAACTGAAGAATTTAATTATTTTTTTTAGTTTTCTGCTCTATGGGGATTTGAGGCAGACATTAAGGTTAAATGTAAATGTGGGTTTTATTTTCGTTTAAGTGCTTCAGGTAAAATGAACCTTGTTTGAAGTGCAGCCAGGTCTACTGAATGGAAATGGCCAATAGCCTGAGAATACTTCACCCTCGATCCTCATTTCCCCAGAAGCCTCGGCTGCTGCATAACTATCTGCCTCCAGCACGTTCAAACCAACGCTTTCGATCGAACCACAGCCAGGCAAGGAAAGTTCAACCGATGTCTCAAGATATTTCACCGGAGGTTGTTTTCCTCCGAGTTGCATTTGTTGTAGTGTTTATTTTGAAAACCGAGGAACGAGGATTACACATAGAACCTAAGAACTGGTTAAAGCTAATTTCTCCTAATACCTTTGTTGAGGCTTTTGGGTAACGAAGAAAGATGATGGCATTTTGGCCTAAGCGACAAGTTCTCATTAGCGCTGAGATTATTAATTCGTAACAGTCTAGCAATTTGACGTTTAGGAGCTGGTGTTGAAAAGCCTTTGTGGTGAGGTCATTGAATCAAAGTGGTCGAGTTTCCTCCCTTCTTGTCTGATTAAAAACAGTGGGATCAGTTGTTATAACCGGTTTCTCCTGCACTACACACACACACACACACACACACACAAGCACTCGCAACATCTTGAAATAAGAATACAGAGCTGTTTTCAGCACTTAAAATGACAATTTGTTCATGTTTAGATCAAAGTGAACAGTATGCAATTGATTCCTCTCGTCTTTATGATGTCACGGATCTTTATCAGATGTGAACTTAATCATTTATACTTCATTTTAACGAGCCGTACGATTCCCTTCACTAGAGATTGAAAAACCATGCCGGCTTGCCCGGTGTGAGGTTCGGTCTCCCTAGAAACCGCAGAGGAGAGAGGATGCAGACACAAGCTGACAGGGCAGACAGAGACGCGAAGAGGAAGAAGGATGCTGGAAAATAAATTGGAGAGGATGTGATGCGATTGGGGCTTCCTCTGCTGTGGTGACAGCGCAGGCACAGGGGGGATATATATCTGTCACGGGAGTATCCATGCTGGAAATGGACACTAAACATTCCCTTCAAAGCAGCATACTTTATTTGTTTTACATGTTTTCTGCGTTAAATATGTGTGTATATGTATAGGCCTGATTGTGAAAAATGTGTTGTCGAGGATGCTGCGATGACATCCTTCTTATTTAATTACGGGGTCAATCTGTAGTAGAAAGACAAACCCAGAGGTCAAACCTAAGCCGTGTGGTTTCTCTGGGCTTGTCGGTCTCCTGTCTAAATTAGATTCAGACCCCGGCGGAGGCCCACCGAGGGACAGGGGTATCTGGCTAGCGTCCGTTCATACATGACGAGGAAGCACCGTGCCGTCATACGGATTACGTTGTGTAGAAATTTAAATTTCTACAATGACGGAGGTGCCGCGAAATTGCTCTAATTTTAATAACCGGGGCCTGAAGTGGTTTCTGCCCCATTGCCAAGTAGCACAAAGGTTGGTTTTGTTTGCTTCGCTTCGCTTCTGGAGATGCCACTCTGAGGGCGAGAGGAATGGCGTCTGTAATAACTTACACATGAATCTGTTACATCTGCACCCCGAACATCTGGAGCTAGTTTGACGGGAGAGGCTGCCAAGGAATGTAGCGCCTGGTTATGTAACAGCGCAGGTAATAATTTAACAATTCCACGGAAGGCATCTTGACTAGCATGTCCGAAGGAGCGTGTCCGGGGAAATGGAATTAACCCATTTTTCCCGTGGAGCTACGCCCCCCAAAAAAAGACTAAATACTCTCCTGTGCCTGAAAGCTACGTCATGCAGAAAATGGGCCAGGATTATCCGCATAGATTACACACCTCGGCGTTTTCTACATTGTACAGATTAGCAATTTTAAAATGCTGAATGAAAATCATACATCATAAAGTGTTTATCCAAGAGAAAATGTATGACTATCACAAGCACCCCACTGAAACTCTTATCTCAGGACAGAAATATGTATGTAGTGTTGATGCACTACAGCCGAAGCTCAAGTCACTTGTATAGTTAATGGCACACGCCTGACATAACAAGACTATATCCTGTGTCCGTGTCATACTGACCGCATCTCAGGACTCGAGGGAATTGAGAGGTGAAGTACTAGACCGTATAACTCGAACGGTCTCCAGAGATCAAAACAAACATCTTGTCATCTGCGTGTGATGTTCACTCAGCATTAGTTGTCCACTGCTAGGTGAAGGCCTGTCCAAGACTTTCACTTGTTTCGATCCAGAGTTTTACCGCGGTAATAAATGGGGAATATCACACCGATCAAAGTGTTTTGCACATATCTGGCGCAAGATATTACTGTCTTGCTTACAGAGACGATTCTTTGTGTGGATCCCTGTATGCGTTTCTGTTTCCTAGTGAGCCGAGCTGCTGCGGAATAACTTTGCGTCCTGAGAATGAGGACTGTTCTCTCTCTCTCCCCCAGGATGAACTGGACCTCACCGACAAGCACAGAGAGGCCATGTTCGCTCTCCCGGCAGAGAAGAAATGGCAGATATACTGCAGCAAGAAGAAGGTAAGGATGATTCAAAGACCGTCTCCGGGGGTTAATCGGGGTTTGGGCTGCACGGGTATGTGTTGTAAAACCCTGCTGCTTTGACACAATACTTATATTGGTGTCTACTGAATGTGTGTAAAGCTTGTGTAACTGCAACTCGTGCTGAGGAGGTGATTGTGCAGCTGCTGGCGACCGAGCTCTCCGTGTCGCTGTATAACACCATGCCTCCCGGCTACCAGCAGGTGCAGGATATCCTGAGTTCAAGCACCCCCAAGGCACCACTCAGTGTATCCTTAAAAACACTTTAAGCAAATATCCCGTCATTAACTCGGCCCCGGAGTGCCAGGGAAAAAATATGTTCTCAGTGGTGCCAATTGCTGAAACGACCACTCGACCAACTCTCCTCACCCGAAGACGAGAGTATTAGGTCAGCAGAAATGCCCGTGAGGCATTTTCTCCTGAGTCAAGTTTTCGCCGTATGGCCGCGGCATTTTGAGCTTGGTTACGGGTCCTCCGAAAACTCAAAGTAGCCTGGGCTCGGACAGGGAAGAACAGCACGCTGGATTGCATTAAGATGCTGCCAAACACAAAAAGCAGTGTTTTCAGAAGGAAATGCTTGCAGTTTTTTGCTCGAAAGGTAATTCCCTCTTCTCGTTCCAAACACAACACATTCCCTGGTTTGAAACAAGGTCCCTCCAGAGTCCCAGCCAAGAACCAGCATCTGTTAATAATCTTTTTGGATTTGGAACTAACGGATTTTCTAGAAACAATGAAGGACTGGGCCGCCGTGGACAGCATCTGCTAGTGAGTGCGTGTGTGTGTGTGTGCGTGTGTGCGTGCGTGCGTGCGTGTTTGAATTTCAGAATGTAGGAAACGGATGAGGCAGTGGTTTAGTTTTAGGGGAAGCTCTGGCTGTATTTTTTCAGGGTTCCTGGTGTTCTCAGACCTGAAGGAAATTAAACTCTGTGGATTTGACTGAATTCTAAATGAGAATTCCTCTGCTCTCGGTGTTTCATAACTTTTTATAAACAGTAATATCTCCTTTAACATTCCCTGATGCTACTATTTTATCTCCCCTGGCCATGTCTACAGTTAACGTATGATTTTCACCCTGATGTGGCCGAATCAGAAGTATCCGAACACTGTTCCTCGCTGGTCTGTTCTTAGTCTCGCTTGAGCCGTCCCCGAGCCTGACATGTCCTGTAACATTGTTCTGCCCTGGCTTCTCAGACATCTTTGTTCTCAGACTTGGAAAGCGAGCCCTGCGTGACAAGGGTTTTAATGCACAACCCCCTGCGTTTATCCTTCGCTCTGCCCTTGAGCGTTCTTGAAGGAGTCCAATGTAATTGTTCTGTGAATGTATATAGATTTTAGAGGGGTAACTAAGACATCCCCCCCAATGCATCACAGGTTATAATGGGTTCTGTGTTTTTCTTCTGCTTAGTTGTTCTGTTGTGAAGGAAAACAAAACTCTAAACATCAAGGAGGGTAATAATAATCTGTCCGTGATTCAGGTGTTAAAAAAAAACACTTTACTGTGTGACTCGGAGCCCTGAAGAAAGTTTGTCGTAGAATATGGAAGAAAATACGCTGTTTTTCCCGGAATAGTTCAGAGGTATTATGCACCACAGTGACGTGCCTACAAAACAATAGTTGTGTGACTCACAACACACGTGCGTTTGCCTCCTGTTAGTTTCATTAGTGTAGCGGCGCTTTTGGCTAAACCCGTCGGCTTTGTAGCGAGATCTTTTCTCAGAAGTGTTTCTTTCTCACCGAAATCTGATCTCCAGCCGGGTGGGCGATTGTCACGGAACGGCCTAGGACATTATGTGGTGATCGGTCATGGTAGTGTTCGATTACTTACAGGGCGAGGAAGCGACGGGGTCTGAGTCACGATCACGAGCTCGGCCCCTCTGCTTGATTTGTACGGCCACTGGGCTAATTGGGGTTGTGTCTGTGGCCTCCCTCTCCTCTCAGGGCTACAGCAAATGTGTAATAATCTTCCTCAGGGTTAATGCATTTGTCACTGAGTTACAAGTTCAGTTTTAAATTTAGTCTGTAGCTATGAAGAGCGTAGAAATAGTAATTAATTAAAAATAAATTACTTGAGAATCTTCATCGAGCAAAAGAATCAAAGGGATCAAAATATTGGCATCCAAACAAACTCCAGTGTGGAGATTTTAATTTACTTCTGAATGTGGGATGCTTTCAAATATAAAGTAAATCACTCACTACAGTACATTAATGATAGGTTTATAAAAACCGAGGATGACAGAGGCTCAGTTCTTGTTGCCTTTGTGATCGAATAGCGGCGGTTAATGGAGTGGGGAGCTGGAGAAAATCCCACAGAGCCCCGGGGTGGAAAGTGAAAGGCTTGTCTTGTGTGGCTTCTCTTACAAAGGGCGAATGCGAGGAGCTGACAGCTCCCTGTCATATTTCACAGGGAGCCACGACTGCTGACATCACTGCTGTAACCCAAGCCCTCGGCTGCGTCTCTTGATTCATCCACCCTTGGCTCGTGTCAGGGGACGTGACCCCCTGATTCATCACTGTCTGTGTCCTGACCTGACGTCTTATTCGTTTAAAAAGGAGAGAAAGCGTATTATGATTATTATTATTATAATTTTTTTTTTTACCTTGCTCTTCAAAGATCACGCAATAATGAGACCTTAAACTCTTAAAACTCCAGGGGGGAAAACAAACACCCCTCAGAACCCGAAGATAGACGACTGCTTCTACAGATCAGTTAACTGGAATCCAGATTCTTGCCACATGTGTATCTCGCATTTATATCTTCCTGGCAGGACCTTTCCCTCCCCCACTGAAAGTTTGTTAACAAGTCTGGAGCCGGGGATGCAGGGAGGGAGCCGGTGTAGCCGCCTGCCCTATCTCCTAATCAGTTTCAGATAGCAGACATGTGAGGGTCTTTGTCCAGTTGTGAACCTGTGCTATCTCGGAGGGAGGGCGCCTGGAAGCCCCTCGCCTGGTGTTGGTTGCGGGGGCGCGGCTTGCTCGTGCTGCCTGCCGGCTTCTAAACATTTCCAGCGGTGGACTTTGAGCTATAAATCACGGCCTGATGTGTTTTGCCGTTTAATTGAATAACAAGTCGCTCCAGATGCCGGCTGATAAATGTGTGGGGGAGGTGTGCGGCCCGAGTGTCTCCGTTTAAATAATAGAGGCCATCTCAGGTGCCGGCGACCTTTCGCGGAGTGCACGTTGTCAATAAACCTCTCTAGGACGGGTTTCGTAGCTGGACCACAACACCACGTCTGTTGGCGTACGAAAAAAAAAAAAACATTGTTATTAATTTGTCCACCATGAAAAGAGCATTTTTACAATCAACATGACTTAAAGCTAATTTGTTGGAGCATATTCTAAAGCTACTTTTGTTGTACATAACCATTTTATCTTAGAGATAGTTTTAGTTCTTTGAAAGCAGGGTTGATTCTCTCTAAAGTGCACTTTAAAAAATATATATTATAACGTTTTGGAAACCTCTAAAAGCAAGGAAAAAATTGTAGAGGGGTTAAAATGTTGGCTTGTCATCATACAATTAATGAACAATCCCGTTCCTTTGTGCTCAGACTTGTTGAGAGCTTGAATGCTGTGTTTGGATAAACTGCTCTCTGTAAAGGAAAATAACAGATCCCTTCAAACACGCAGCAAATTGCAACTGCTTTACCTAATCATGCCTGCTGTGACCCAATTAATGAGCTAATTACCTCATGTCCGGGAGCTTAGTCTGGGACATAACTAGGGCACTGCGCTGGAAATTTGAAATAAACATAGAATGCCTGGAATTGCGCGCAGAATCGTCCGTAAGGCAAGTCAGATGCTTTTTATAAACCCGGGCCCACAGAATGTGTGTCTGGTGGAGACCTCGGTCGATTGGGAGTATGTCGCACTCTACTGTGGTTGCCTCGGGGGCCAGATCTATATTTCACCACAATCCATGTCTCGGCGTAGCTGGAAAGAAAAACGAGAGCCCTGGGGGGTGCGCCCGGCCCTGGCGACGGCTCTGCCAAGAAGGCTATTGGCAGCTGCGGCAGTAGTGCGGGCTCAGCACTCCGCCAGGCGTGTTGGCAGGCCTCCCCGAAGACCTCAGACTGACTGCGCTGCGAGGGAAGTGTGCCGGCTCCAGTACAAACAAGGAAGTGTCCCGACTCGCAGGTGCAGCTTTTGTTTGGCGTTCGTGGTGCGGCCTGAAGCGATGGCGGCCTTTTCCACCCCGGCACCGGCACACAACATCCTTCCTCCAACCTGATCGATACACATCCTCTTTTAAACCGATCGAGTGTTTTAGTGACTTAGTGTTGTTGTTTTAAAGAGTTTTTTAGCTTGTCTCCCCCCCAGACTTTGGATTCGAGGGGAAACGTTCTTCGCATCCGAGTATTGAATTGTTATGGAAAGCAGACTATCGGTACTCTTGTGGAAATGCCAGCTTTTGGAAAATCAAAGGGCAAGAGCTTCTTCAAAGAATAAAAAAAAAAGGGGTGGAAGGGCACAAGCTTTGTCTCGTTTTTAAGACGCACAAATGGACACTTTCTTCCCGTCTCTCTCTTCTTGTGTCCAGTTACTCGGCACTAGCTGTCCAGCACGTCTTTGGGGCCACTGTTCTGCGGTCCGTGGGGACTGTGGATGAAAGAGAAGTTTGTCTTTTATCCATCTTTAAAGCGCTTTGGTTGCCCGGTCTCTCACGGATCCCCTGATCTCAGAGAATACTGTGAGAGTCCTGCACTGCATTAACCTCGATATCACAAATGGCTTATTAAACGATACAATGTCTGGTATTTGCAGTCCCCCCCCCACCCCCCACCCCCATTAATCTTATATTCTTAATTCGCTGTCACTGGTTACTTATAAAACGAAGGGCAGGCGATTCTCATGGTCTCCTTGAAATGTGTCGGGTAAAACACTTGAGCACGCAGAGACCTTGTGGGGCTGAACAAATGCTCTTTAATTAGGAGACGCATGCGTTCCAAAGAGTGGGAAATCTGAGAGATCGCTACATTTCTTTTATATTATTTCCTCCCCCTACCATTTAAAATGGCTCCCCGAGCAAATCACATCTTAAGTCATCGCTCCTTGGCACGCTTAAGCTGTTTTTCCACTCCAGCCTTGATGGTTTCAACCCTCTTACTCCACAGAGGGCATCGTTGTTTCGTAGGGCGGCTAAGAAAAGCAGAGGTCCGCGATCCTGGTGCCGAGCTATTGTACTCAAACTAATTGTGTGGGCTGCAGCTTTGTGTTCGTCATGTTTGCCATTTGCTCTGTAACACAGAAAATAAATGTGTTTGTAATTGTTTGGCAGGATCGGGCACCAGCCACGTGTTTGTTTGGAGAAGATAAAGACTCCTTTTTTAATTATCGGTTACCCGAGTTTGGAGTATCCTCCTATAGCTGCCCACACACAATTCCTGCCTCTGAAGCCTGGCATCCCTCCCTAATTATAGCCTTCCTTTTAGATTCCAGAATAAAACCTCATAAAACCCTGTACCACTCTGAACCGCAGGGTTTAATGTATGGTTTGGTGCCACCCAATTATTTGTATCTTGTTGTTCCCGTAGATTGGAAGAATTAGTAAAGATGTAATTTGAGGTTCTCCGCAAGTGGAGTTCCCGAGTCGAGCTCCGCTTATCAAAATATAATTGGTAATGAAGTGCGGAGTAGTTTGGATTAAAATATATATATTGGTTTTGCTCTTTATTGGTCTTGGGCTACTGTTCCCAGTTTAAAAATATAGAAGTTAGAGAGGCAGTCAGAAAAGATTAAGGAGCTAAAAATGAAAGCGCTCTTGTCTAAACTCACTTAGTGGGGTCATATTTGGAGGCTGGATGTGGTTGGGGGGGTTACAGTCGTGCTTCTGAGTGCTTCTCTGGATGGTGATGGGGTTGAGATGTTTCATATAGTGCTGGGGAGGGGTGGGGAGATATTTCCTCAGGCATTCCTGTGGGGAGTCTCACATCGTGGGTGTAAGACTGCAGGGCTGTTTTCTAAATGATAATTGAATGATAATTATATGGTAAAAATACATTCTCATTCTTGTCCTTTTTATTCCAGTAAGGACAAATCAAAACCTTTTTATGATTGTTTTATTACATGGGTTCCTGGATCCCAACCCTGATGTTTTTTGTTCCAGCTGAGCTCTTAATTACTTAATTAATTTAACTAATTTCCTTTTAATTATTTTAAACAGTAGGGCTTTTAGGTATAAACTTGTATAAGGAACTTACCTTATTAAGGATCCAACTTACAAAATGTTAAAAAGTCAAATGCAAGCAGATTACCCCAGTTAAGGGTGCAAAGTAATTGAGAGCTCTTGGAACGGGCAGGGTAAGGGTTCCTCTAGGGCCAGAATTGGGAACCCTGGGTTATTAGGGTTTTTACTTGTTATGGTAGGCATCATATGCTAACATGACTATTTCCAGACTGTACATTATCTATTTCAAATCTGAATGGATGAGTGCTTAAAATGTTGTGCTAGCACAGGATATAAAAACAAGATGTCTATAATACCCTTTTTAGGAGAATAAGCCTTAATTTGTTAAACCTTGAATCTCTACTTTTGCTAGTCGGATCCATTAGCACTTCTCAATCTTCAAATCCTGCCTTTAACTGTGGACTCCCACTCCGAGCCGGAGCTGAAACAGTTGTTTGTTTACTTTCATAGCCGTGCTTATAAAAATAATCGTTTTCTTCGTTTTATGTGTTTTTAATTGACCGAACTGAGCAATGAAAGCGATGCCCTGCTGCTTATACAGTGTGCTGGAAACTCGGACTACTGTGTGTTTCTGTACAGTATGTAAAGCGGCATTAGAGTTAATTCACAGTCTATAAAAAGGTAAAACATGCTCAATGAATATCCTGCCGCAGTAGTCAATTCAAGGCAATTCTGTGGCCAGATCCTCACTATAATATTAATTTGTGGTTCACTTTGCACAGCCAGTTGACACAGTGGAGGTGTCGCCCCTGGAGAAGGGCGTCTGACAATTAATAAGAAAATTATAATATTTTTGACACACTTTAGATGCATGAAACTTCATGTAGTCATGTGGGTTTTAAGTGCTTGCTCGGTGATGTGAAATGTGAATTGGGACGACACCAGGCGATGCCCATTCTTCCCGTCACGGTCAGCCTCCAAACTAATTTTCCAGCACTGTTCAGTTCAGGGGTAATCTTGCATTGGATGCCTGCCATTAATCCTGGGGTCTTCAGGGAGACCGGGTGTAAAACAAGTGAGAATTGCCACACCAGACCTTTCCTATTAGCACCGGCCTCAGACACACGATCTGGTTACAGAGTTCGGCTGTTTACAAAGCAATGATGCTGGCAATTAAAAGACACTTCATTTGTTTTTTCGGGAAAACAAAAATCCATGTTAGTCACTGCACAGAGGTAGGGGCAGTGACGGCAGAATGAGCCGTCTCACTCGACTGTGTGACTCCCATTATCGCACACATCCCCTTGAGTTGAAGCGTTCTTCAGTGTCGAGGAGGCTGTGCCGCGAACACGAAGTGGAGTTGTTGCTCTGTCCTTACGTGCCCCTTTTATAGATTTAAAACCAAACCACTAAGCAGCTAAAGCGTCAAATTCAAGTGCTGCTCCGAAAGAGAGCTTTTTTGTTTTTATTCTTTACAAATCTCTAATGCCTTCCTTTAGCTCGTGGGTTCTTCTGAAACCGTAATGCATATCTTTCAATCTGTACTCATTTAATGCCTTATGTGTTTTTTGACCTGATAATGGAAGAAAAAAGCAAGATATTCCTAATTTGCTGTTTGATTGTTCGGCATTGTTTTTATCCGCATTTCACCTCACACTGTTCTGTAATCGTGCTGGTTTAAGTCGGCCGTCTCCCTACTTTATGCACACAATCATTAGCTGCTTGATGGACTGTCGCTATTAACGTTGTTGCTCTTCGGAAATGCCTATTGTGTGATATTTTAGTGGTGTGAGAGCATTGTTACATTATACTGCAGTTTTCAACAGTTTTAATACTCTAAGTTACTTTAACGAAGTAGCAGAATGTTTAGTATAAAAATAAATTAAACGTGCTGTCCAGTGTGCAATACGAAATTGGAAAGATTCTTTTAAACATGTGTTTGATTTGATGGATTGTAAATTATTCCTCATCTGCACAGCTAGGATAATTCCCAGGATCATTTAATTTCTCTTCCTCCCAGATTGCAAAAGCCCTGAGAGATTCCAACAGTCAATAAAGGATTAAAATGTTGTTGTGCTTGGGGGGTTTTTGTGTAGGGGGAAAATCAACTCTCATTGGTTTTCTCATCGGTCTCAGCAGACCAAACAGCTTTGGAGATGGAGATTATATGGACTTCTAATGCTTCCAATCTGTTTACTATTTCAGGAACAAGAGGAGAACAAAGGCGCGACCAGCTGGCCTGAATATTATATCGACCAATTGAACTCCATGGCTGCGGTAAGTATTTTTAAATAATTGGCCTAATAGTCATGCAGAGCCGATGAAACCAATGCGTCACCATTTTGGCTCATTAAGGCTTATCAGACAAATATGTGATGTGTAAACTTGTGTTACATTAAATATTTACCATTCCCTGTCATTCTTAACTGGGATTTTGCTGTATCAGATGATTACCTCATTATACTCGATATGAGAGAATTTAAGGCATTTCAAGTTTAATGTATTTCACTATTAAATAAACCCCAGTCGAGCTTTGCTTTGTGTTTTTGTGCGTCTCCGTGTGGGTGCTTTCCCCTCAATAACCACACTCATTCATCTCGTACGAAAATGAGCCTGGGATTTTCAGCCAAGAAACGTTCAACGAAGCATTCTTGTTTTTGTTTTCTCAGTCAATAACCTACTGAGCTGCATGGCAAGGTGGAATGAAACTAGATTTATCTTTAAAAGTAATCACATTTGTTATCTGATCTTCGTCACTTTGAATAAGGAAGTCCTGAGGCACCTTAAGATGACTAAAAATAACATACGTTGAGCCCTCGCAGCTTTCTCTGATGACATTCAGTTTGTTTCTGTGATGTGGAGTTGAGTGCAGACTGACAGTGATTTGATCAGAAGGGTTCATCGAACACAGAATATATCTATTGATCTGTTTGCCAGCAAAATGCAGACGGTCCGAGCAGAGACAGGAAATGTCAATGAAGGGCGTGATGTGAATTGATAAAAGTCAACCAGCCGTAGCCAAATCATGTTAAATGTGCCTTAAGGTCTCTGCAGTATATTTAAAAGGCTGCAGTTGTGAGGTATATATCACACCTCAGGGAATGAATTTCAATATCATGTTGAAACGGGAGAAAATAAATAAAGACTGGGCTTGGGATAGATATTGTGGCATCTCTGTGTGTGTTGAAACTCAAAATCATTCAGCTGAAGCGCTCTTGGCTGGCAGCACGTACGCTGTGGACCGAAGGAATAATGAATAAATATACACTGTGCTCCTGTTTGAGATGTGCTAGTCGTGCAGTTGTGTCCGAAACAGCTGGGTGGCGTGATCAGACAGCTGCGCTCTCCAGACGAACGCGCTCCCTGGCAGCCGACGTCATCCTCGGAGACGCTCTCTGGGGGCGTCCGGGTTTGAGAGGGCGAGCGTGTGGTCCTTAACCGCGGTTGGCCGCTTGCTGCAGGGCGGGCGTTTCCTCCCGTCCTTCTTTTCTTTCCTTTTTTTTGGGTGCAAAAGGAGGAAATTAATCTGTAGGCAAAGGTTCTGATATGATGTCAGTGCCGTGTCGCTTGGCTGGGCTCCGGGGCCCTGTCTGAGCGCGATGCGTCCCGGCTCCGAATCATGATGCGGCTCCTGCAATTGAATGTGGATTTCTATCACTCTCTAATTGATTTTTCCAAATTCAGTAGCATGAGATTTTTGACTCTTTCTCAGTCAGTCAGTAAATCTTTATTGTCCCCAAGGGGAATTGGTGCACAACAGTTCAAAACTAGACATACAAAATGCATAACATAAACACACCCTGAAATGATATAAAGGTCTCTCGGTCAGAGACTTTTATAAGTTCACTACTTTTACTTTTATAAGTACAGATACTTTTATAAGTTCACTACAGGCTTTAACACAGCCAAGTTCCAATCATAAGCTGTTACCAAGGATTCAAACTCTAAGAATAAAGAGATTAAAACAAAACTTTTACAATGAGAAATGACTTGATCAATCCCATGGCCCACCCACGTCCTATTAAATTTTTAAGTCTTTCTTTTCTTCGAGGTGTGCTAAACTAAACTGTTATCTTTCTTCAGAGGAAAACGCTCCTGGCCTTGGAGAAGGAAGACGAAGAGGAGAGAAACAAAACGATTGAGAGTCTGAAGACGGCTCTCCGGACACAGCCCATGAGGTAACGTCGTCATTGCGTGAGTCGGTGCCGAAACCAGCCGCTTGCCCGTGGCCTCGAGCGGACCTGACCCCGAAGCCCACATCAAAGGCCGCCGGGGAACAGTAGCAGGAAGTGAGAGGGGCCAGGGGTTGTGCGCCAGTGAAGCTGAACTGCTACTAGACTCTTAAGTTGCCCTTTGGATACAACAGGCCTGTGAGACAACATGGGGGGGATGGGGGGGCTGTCATTAATAAAGCTTTAATACTGATGCCATGAGTTAACAATGCCCCCTTCTTACTCACCAACCAGAAATTAAACCTTATCTGTGCACGTGTTTTTCTGTCTCTCTCACGGCCTATCAAGATGATCGCTTTGGTTCTTCAGAAAATGAACTGGCCTGTTCGAAAGAGAGAGTTGTCCTTTAAATTAGAAACGCGTGCCAGAAATCGAGAGCGGTCCTCGAGAACTGGGCCGAACGCTTTCTCTCCCCATCTCGGTTTCTAGAAATAGCTTTCTCGTTTAAGACCCACCTGAAATCTAGAGTTAAAGGGAGATGATGAAAAGAAAAAGGAGGCTCATTCATCTTCTGTTGGCTGTTTGAACAAAGGCCGCTGCTTCTTATTCCATGTATTTATTTAATTCTGGAAACCTAGTTTATCTGCACTGATCATATTTCCACCTGAGGGATTGTTGCTCCTTGGTTTGGATGTTTAGGTAGAGCTAAGACCAATACAATTTCAGCTGTAAATATTAAAACATTTAGGTTAATCCGTCGGGATTTATTTTTTGTCTGAGCTGGGTATGTAGCGAATGAATTAGCTATGTTATGCCAGTAAAGATCCGGACCTCCTTCAGTGCTCACAGAACGAGCTCGAACAAGATTGATTCAGAGGTTTGTGTTTTCCTATAATCAGTGGCTGGTCCTTCATTGAAAAGATTACTTGCCACTTCTCGTCTGAGTGATGCTTCGTTAATTATGCAGGGTTATGCGAGGATCCCATTGATCGCGACCTGCTATGTTGTGTCATGTGTTCCGGTCCGTTGAAAACATAATTAACCTAATGTCCTTCTCGGGTTACACAAACGCAACCCATTTAAAGTGTACAGCCGATTGTTTTTGTGTCTTATAATCTGTGTACAACTGCTTTCCACTGGTGCATGTAATAAACAAAAACCCTTGTATAAAGGCTTCTCTATCTCTCCTCTCTTCTCTCTCTTCTCCTCCAGGTTTGTCACCAGGTTCATAGACCTGGACGGTCTGACGTGCATCCTCAACTTCCTCAAGAGCATGGACTACGAGACCACGGAGTCCCAGATCCACACCTCGCTGATCGGGTGCATCAAGGCGCTCATGAACAACTCCCAGGGCCGGGCCCACGTGCTGTCCCACTCGGAGAGCATCAACATCATCGCCCAGAGCCTCGGCACGGAGAACATCAAGACCAAAGTGGCCGTGCTGGAGATCATGGGCGCCGTGTGTCTGGTGCCGGGCGGCCACCGCAAGATCCTGGAGGCCATGCTGCACTATCAGAAGTTTGCCTGCGAGAGGACGCGCTTTCAGGTGTGACGCTGAAACCACACACCAAGCGATCTGCCTGTCACACTCCCTCCGTGTCCTCTTAACCAAATCTAGGTCTAACCCAGGTCTCCAAGCGATATAAGACACACATTTGAATGTTTATGGTTTAATATTTTGGGATTCCCCCGCTGTTGTCGAGTGACTGAACTACACAAAGATGGACACTGAAGTCCCCTCTCGTTCCCCTACACACTCGTCAGAGGCACAGCTTTTGAACAGATAGCGTCGTGTTTTGGTCGAATGGTGGCCCAGAAATGATCGAACTCCACCTTGGGAAGAACTAATAGGATCTACAGTGATGGCAGATGACAATAAGTATGTATTTTTTCTTCCTCAGACCTTACTGAACGATCTGGACCGGAGCACGGGCAGATACCGGGACGAGGTGAACCTGAAGACGGCCATCATGTCGTTCATCAATGCCGTTCTCAGCCAAGGAGCCGGAGAAGTAAGCGTTCCCTTTTTCCATCCTGCCCCTCGTTCTCCGCCCGTGCCGCTTTGCCGCCCTGGTGTCGTGAATATCTCTTCGTCTTCCCTTCCAGGAGAGCCTGGAGTTCCGGGTTCACCTCCGATACGAGTTCCTGATGTTGGGAATCCAGCCGGTCATTGATAAGTTGCGGTCCCACGAGAACTCCACGCTAGATAGGTGAGTGTCCCTCACGGCCTAGGATGTTTTCGTCCGCGCGAACATCTTCTCAACATCTCATCCTCCTCCTCGTTTCCCGTCGCCAACCTACTCGCCTTTCATTGCAGGCACTTGGATTATTTCGAGATGCTGAGGAACGATGATGAGCTATCGTTGTCGAAACGCTTTGACACCGTGAGTCTCGGCCTCCTGGTGCGTTCTGCTCGTTCCACGGCGGAGGTCGCGCCCCTGTCCTAACGCGATTGTGTTCGCTGGTTTGTTTCAGGTGCATATAGACACTAAAAGCTCCACGCAGATGTTCGATCTCATTAGGAAGAAGATGAACCACACGGAAGCATATCCGCACTTTATTTCCATTTTACATCACTGTCTCCTCATGCCTTGTGAGTATTTTCCTCTCTTTCTTATTGCTCTTCGTTTGATATTATTGTTCTAACGGTAAGACACCGTATTTTTCTCCACGATCCCTGCCGCTATTAAAGCTCAGCTGACTTTCTTCTTCCCTGAGAGCAACTGGCCTCAAATAAAAACAATCTGCTGGAGGTGATGGGGGGCCGCCGTCCAAGAACAGCTGTGAGCTCCGTCCCCCTGTTGCCATCTTCGCCCCAGAGCCTCTCGCCTCCAGAGTTTGTGTCTCAATAACCCGGACTGTGGGCTTCTCTGCCCCGTCCCGTTCGTTTTCCCCCGTGTTTCTGAAAGGTTGCTCCTCCTCCTCTTCTCCTCAGATAAGAGAAGTGGAAACACAGTTCAGTACTGGCTGCTCCTCGACCGCATCGTTCAGCAGATCGTGCTGCAGAATGACAAGGGCCACGACCCTGACGTCACGCCTCTGGAGAACTTCAACGTGAAGAACGTCGTTCGAATGTAAGTCGGGAAATAAATGCTAGGATCCTGTAGAACAGGATTCAAACTTTTTTATTCTACCCCTAACAAGTTGTCCTTAAACTGGATGAAATGCAAGATGTCTAACCCCAATCCCTTCCCCTACCCACTCTTGAAACCCTCCCCACCTTCAATGTAAGAAAAGGAAATATGGTTTGAAGTTGTTTAAGACTCAAAAATTGAATATTCTGAGAGATAATCAACCCCATACTCATGCTTCATATTTATGGCAGCAAAAGCCTGCATGATTGGATCCAAAGCTTGGGGATGAAATGTAGGCCATCAGTTGAGGAATGAAATTGAGGATGGCTGAAAAACTGCAGGGACATTACAAGCAGAGATCTCTGTCCCTGTCCACCCCTTTATTGTCCCAACCAGTCGTAGGTATTTAATAAGTTGTTTTATTCCATCCTCTATGAATCCTGATCCTTCTCGTTTGTCTGTCCAGGCTGGTCAACGAGAATGAAGTGAAGCAGTGGAAAGAGCAGGCCGAGAAAATGCGCAAAGGTGGGTAGACATACCTGCCGCCGTGCCCGCCGGCCTTCTGTGCCAGGTACCGTGTTGGACTCTGATGCGCTCCCTCTCCCAACAGAGCACCACGAGCTGCAACAGAAGCTGGAGAAGAAGGAGCGCGAGTGCGACGCCAAGACGCAGGAGAAGGAGGACATGATGCAGACGCTCAACAAGATGAAAGAGAAACTGGAGAAGGAGGCCTCGGAGCACAAGCAGGCTAAGCAGCAAGTGACGGACCTCTCCACCCGGCTGCACGATCTCAGCACTGTACGTCTGTCTGTCTCGCCTCTTATACCTCCGTTCTGTTCTCATTCAAACCTAAACCTAAACGAAAGCCACACTATTATTAATCGTATACAGAATCATTAGAGTAGTATTTTGAAAGACTGGAAACAATGTGTCATGTTTAAATGCTGTTGACCTTTCCCTGCTTGAAATGAAGTGGCTTTCAGACACTGAAGTGCATTCAATGTGTTGGAAATTAAAGGTCTGCGTTCTGAGTGGCGTTGAGGTTTTTAATGCACTGTTTGTTACCTATTCATGGAGATGGCAGATGGTTTTCAGACTGATCTACAGATATAAACCTTCCTGGGGACAGGTTTCCCAGCGCAATGATTACATCTTGGCCCGGTGTGTTGTGTGGGAGCCCGACACTTGTTGAACTTCGTATCTCCATCTCATTCCAGAGGACGAGCCACTCTTCCATCCCCGGAGGTCCTCCTCTCCCACCGGGACCCCCGGGGGGCCCAGTGCCGCCTCCTCCACCCCCTGGTGGCATGCCACCCCCTCCCCCACCGCCACTGCCCTGCGGGATTCCCCCACCCCCGCCCCCGGGAGGACCGCCCCCTCCCCCGGGACCCCCGCCACTCGGAGGTGCCCCTCCCCCACCCGGGGCGCCCATGGGCCCTTCTCTGAAGAAGAAGAACATCCCGCAGCCGTCCAACCCCCTCAAGTCGTTCAACTGGGTCAAGCTGGCCGAGGTGAGCGCAGCCGAGATGCTAATTTAAGAGTTTGGGCTGAGATTGGTCGCCCTGAGGTGTTTCACTTTCCCCTGGACTAGTGAGACCGGAAAACGGTTCGGTGTGTAGATAAGGACATATTCATTTATTAAGTCATATTCAGGAAGCCGCATACGTTTACGCCTGTATTGTATGTGTCCCCCACAGAACAAGCTCGAGGGCACTGTGTGGACTGAGGTGGACGACGTGAAAGTGTTCAAAATCCTTGACCTCGAGGACATTGAGAAGACATTCTCCGCGTACCAAAGGCAACAGGTAGAGTCCAACCAGACGATGCGTCCCTAAAGATGTAACGTTGCTTTATTAATATGCGTCTCTGCATGTGTAGGAATTGCAATTGGAAATCTTGATGCTTCGCACTTCAGTGCTACAGCATGTCATGACAATCAGTCTTCTGATTAACAGATTTAACTCGACTGACTCTAGTGTTGCTCCTAGGACACAGGAAGGCTTCAGTGATGCACAATTTGTGACCATGACAAGAGTATTATAATATGAATTTGAAATTGAAAACGATTATATTTGTATACGTTTCCACTAAAGTATCTTGTAAAAGCCTTTGACTGTTCTTTCCTGGGGGCAACGCTTCTCATAAACACAGTGCCATTGTTTGTAACCGTTCTTTTGCTTCGATGATCTGTCCTGGTGAAATCATAGATTTATGTCGATCTAAGTCATATTTTAAGTCCTTAAAATTGCTTTTCTTTTGGCCAAGATGTTATGGAAGAACAATAGATTAAAATATATTCAGTGGAACAGATTCCTGCACAGTTATTCGGGTTTAACCTCTTCAGTACCATCTGGTTAAGAAACGAAAATATTATGTATTAAATCCCTGGTGGATCGTGCGTGTGTGTGTGTGTTGTAGTTTAATGTGTTTTTCTGTAATACGTACATGTTTAAAATCTGTGTCTATGGTACTGGAAAGGTTACAATGACTGTTCTCCACAATAATGATCAGTCTGCACCTGATTTGCACGGCTGCACTTGTCCGTGTGGCTGCTTCCTCGTTAATCACCGGCGTTGATGTTGATTTGCTTTGTTGGCTGATTTGTTTTGCTCTGATTCACGATCTGCACTATCATTTTAATGAATGCTGCGTCTTCCTTGCTTCTTGCCTGCATTTTAGGACTTCTTTATGAACAATAACACCAAGCAGGTGAGTGAGTTCTCCGTGTTCTCGTGTGATGTCCGTGTCCCCGTCCGCAGTCCTGTCATTGTAAACCCACTGAAGAGCGCTTACGAGCTGCTTCTGTGCTCTGCCGGGGACGACCAATTCTCCTTCCTCTCACTCTCTCCTTCCTCACTCTTTCTCCCTCTCCTTCCTCTCTCTCTCTCCTTCTCCTTCCTCTCACCCTCTGCCCTGATTGCAGAAGCAGCTATGTTAAGAGCACTTCAAGTATAAATGCTGTACTGGAAAGCTATATATTTTTTAAAGTGAATCCACTGAAATGAATATAATGCCAGATATTTGTGCTGCCATCAGCGCACACCACCTAGAGAGGTGAACAATAAGGGCACAAGGAACGCTGTCTTTTGTTTTGTGTTCAATGGGAGAAAAATAGTGTCATGATTCTCGTTGGTCTCGTGTGTTTCATGTAAACACCAACACAAATACAGCCTATACTGAGTGAACAACAAACTAATGACCAGCCCTCTGTTTCCGTGCAGTATTTTACATCCATGACTGTGTCTGCGTCTCTGTGTGCCCCATAGCTGTTCACCCAAGATGTTGTTGACTAGATACGCTCTTCAAATATTTTGTATCGAAGCAATTAAATCAACCAGGTGGAAAAGCCTTGTAAAATCCCTCCGCCTCGCCCCCGGGCACTCCTGGGCTCGGGCCAGGAAAGCATCTCTGCATATGCTAAGACACACAGGTCTTCTTGGCTGTTGCTTCAGCTTCAGTCACCTCCATTTTCTCTGGATTGAAGTAGAAGCAAAACTGTGTAGGAAACATGCTTGCTCTTGAGTTATTTTTTCAAGGAATCGTGTGCTTTTTAATTGTCAAATAACGAAGCATTTGTAACTACACAATGCATAAATCACAGCTGTGTTTCAAGTCTGTGCACAGTGTTTAGAAACATTTCAAACATTACCCGTAGATTTATATATTAAACGGGAAGGCACCCCATTCCCGGTTTATATACATCTGCACTACAGGAGTGTGTTAGTGAGTGAATGACAAAAGTAATGGTTTAAAACTGTTCCTACGCTGTTTCTCTCCGCAGAAAGAGACGGAAGACGATTCCTTGAGCTCCAAAAAGGTCAAGGAGCTGTCGGTCATCGATGGCCGCAGAGCCCAGAACTGCAACATCCTTTTGTCACGGTGAGCCCAGATATTTTATTCACCTTCAACCTGTGGTCCTTGCTGGAAAATATCCAAAGAAAGATCTGCGGAAGTCCATGAAAGTCTGTTTTCCAAGTTTGGTGTGCAGTTAGCGTCTTGTATCTTTGAGAGAATACTTCTGACGTGACGTTTAAGCTCGTTTGGTGATGTATAGCCTCCTGTACATCCGTTTCAGTTCAGTAAATTATTCCTCAGTGAAAGCCTGTATGTTCGAATCTCACGATAGTTTCCTCACAGTCTTTCATTCAAAGCACAACAGTCCCCCAATTATGTACGGCCTTACTTCACAGTCAAAGAATTCTTTTTTTTTCCCTTCCATACGCTGGGAAGTATTTTTTCATATCTGACAATGTGTTTAAACTCTGGCTTCAGCCAAGAATTATATTTAACCTTCCCATCAGGGGATAATCTTGGCTCAGACTGTTCTTTTCTTTGCCTGGCTTCCCTCTTTGGTTTCCATCGCAGCAAACACAAACACAATCGCATGTTAGCATTGTTAATTTAATTTCACGCAGCCTCATTTCATAGCTATGACTTTTTTTTTTTGCGCATTTACATTTAGTTGTCATATTTACTGAGGTTCTCATATTTTAAATAGGTATGATAAATCGATTTATGAATATAGAAGAAATGACAGATGTTTCTTCCTGGAATAAATTGGTACGGGTGGCGGAAATGGGTTAATTTTAGGACCCGAAAGCGGGGAACATAATTCAATATGGTGTTTGCAGCGTTATCAAAAGGTCTTGGGTGATTATTTTAAAAAGTGAAGAGCGTATTTTAGAGATCTCTTGACAGTCTGGGCTCCAGCCAGAGTTTTAGACACTATATATGTATGTGTAGTCTATCTGATCGATCCAAGTGGTGTTTGCTGACGATTCATTTCATCAGTTCCCTACGGGCGGGCACTGTTTTTTTCCCCCCCCAAAACTCTATATACACACACACACGTACATACACAATGTAAGTGCTTTTAAAGATTATTTTTTCATTCTAAATGACTAGTCAGTTCGAGATTGTACCCAGTAATTATTTTACGATACATAAAACAAACCGAAATTATACATTTCACTGTTTTTATAACAAACAGGACACAGCCTTTCTCTCTGGAGTGTTTGATCAAGTGGAAATAGGAAAGCGAACGCGTATGTTTGCGAGGAGATAAAGGCGCCCGTCTGTGGGTAACGCCAGCATGTCTTACACTTGGAAGCCTCTGACCGCTCTTTGACGTGGGCCCGGAGATTACAGAGTGGTTCAGAGGGAGGGCTGTGGTCAGCCGTTGCCGAGGGTGTGGGCTGTGATGGAGTCGTCATCTCGGACGTGTCCGGGCGAGCTGGGATTCCTGCCTGCGTCGGTGAACCGCAGGGAGTGCTAGTCAGGTGATTAGAGTCGAATTCCAGCTGAGGAATGCATGTCGACACAGACTGGTGTGGTCTGCACCGTCTGTTTTGAATGCCAGCCTGATGTTATCTGCTGATTTATGCGATCCTCTGTTCCTGAAAGATCCCAGCCCACTTGTTTGGCATGATCTGGGCGTTGTGGTCTTTGTGTGTCAAGACCAATCCGGGTGCTGCTGTGCCGTACGCTCGTTGCGGTCCTGGAGGCGTGGCGTTGTGTTCTGAGCTGTGAGGTGTTTTTTTTTTTTTTTTTCATTGGAGACAACCACATTTTATTCTGCTGGCTTTCATTTAAGAAGAAAATAAATATACATGTTTGATATCAATTCGTAATCCCGGATGCAGCTAAAGCAGGTTCCCGATTTCGGTTCAGCTTTCAGAAATGACATAAACACTTTCTGTGCCGCTCAGATGGTTTCCAGTGAAATCGGCACAATACTGTGAATGTACCATTTAGCCGAATAAAAGAAGCCACTGTTGGATAAAGACCGTGAATCACTTTTAGACACTTAGACCCGTTTTGCTGTAGTCGGGCTCCGATAACTGTGGTTAATGACATGATGTTTTAAAATATATATAACCACGGGGTAGGTGGCTATTGACAGACGCACAGAGACGCACAGAGACGCACAGAGACGCACAGAGACGCACAGAGACGCACAGAGACGCACAGAGACGCACAGAGACGCACAGAGACGCACAGAGACGCACAGAGACGCACAGAGACGCACATCTAAGTGCTTTGTAACTACAGTGCCCTCAGACTCGGTGATGCTCTCTGTGAAAAGGCCAGCTCTGTTGAGCAGCTGTTGAACTTGCGCTCTCCGATCCGAACCCTCGTGATCTCCGGGATGTTCGTGTCGTAGCTCCAGAACATGCCTCGGCCCCGGTTTTATCCGCCCCGAAACAGCAACCTCCAGAATTCCTGAACCACAGAAACCCCGAAAACACAATCCGGGCAGAGTCGTGTACCAGACGTTGCGGGGGAGGAGGTCCTGGCTATGGCGAGGCCCCGCTCCCCTCGCGTCAGCCCTGCTGTTCTTGGCAGCGCGAGTGAAAATCCTGTTCGGGCTTGTGGTGATCTTGGAAAGAGTCTGATGGGCTAAGCTGTCGAGCACCTGTGTTTCTTGGCTTGTCACTGGGACCGTGTCCTGGAAATCGGGAATGAATCGGTTCTTTTTCACAATTAAACAGTGTCGTGCATATTGTTGGACTTTTTCGAGCTCTGGAATTGTATCTTCCAACCTCTTTCGCTGGCATTGTTCTGGATTAGTCCTACAGAGGAAACACCTTACTTTGAAACACTTGTCTCCAACATGTCTTCCACATCTTTTATTATCGAATGCCTCTTCTTAAACGGAGACCTGGGGGGCGTCTGTGTTTTTCAGGTTGAAGCTGTCCAATGAGGAGATCAAACGAGCCATCCTGACCATGGACGAGCAGGAAGATCTCCCCAAGGACATGCTGGAGCAGGTGGGTGACACTGCGAGGCCTCGGGGGCAGTAGCATCTCGGGGGGAAAAAACAATTGAACAGAAAACAAAAGCAAACAAACCACCACATCCCGACACATTATCAAGAAGTAGGTTTCTGGGAGTGGCTCTTCAGGGAGATGAAAGCTCCTCGCTGTAGGTCTGTGTGACGAGGAGCACCAGCTGACCACATCCTAGTAAACAGGGTTTGGGAAAACAAACCTAACAGACATGCAGTGGGAGTTTAGGGTTAAGCAGTGAGATTATAGTTCTTGACGTTTTGCAAGAGGCTACAGGAATTCTCTTGCTTGGAAAACTTAAACGCTATTAACCAACTAAATGTTTTTATTACAAATGTGCACTACTTTTCTTTAAAGTCCTTGCAACATAACTTGGGGTTGAGTTTGTACTCTGAACAGGGAGGACAGAGAGCCACGATATTTTCTGCCTCTTGGTTTTGCAGGGTGAATTCTAAACAAAGTGTTGGACGTGACCAAATGTCAGGTGGTCTTCATTAAATAAAAGACCATGAATGTGTCAGAAAAATGCAGATCGGATTATTATTTGCTGAAGCAGCCCATAAACTGTTGAAATAACGCTACGATTATAGGCTGTGCACATGTGCAGGCTGTTAGTGAACCCAAAGCGGTGACTTAAGGCTTTGGTTTTTGTAAAACTCGGCTCAGCAGGTGGGCTTTCAAGTTTGTGTCGGGGGGAGAATTCTCCAAATGCACGAAAAAAACAAAAAAAGAAGAGTTGACTTTGAGGAACTGTGTATTCTTTCTGTTAAGAACGGCATTGATGTGTTTTCCTCAGAATAAAGTATTCTTAACTCAATAGGAAATATTCCTGTGGGTTTCATGGTATGTTAAATGTCTTTTTTACTCTATTTGTGATCAAAGTAAATGTAAAAGTAGTCGAGTTTGGTCATGGGGAAAGAGACTTTCAAAATGTTTAAAAATTACTTTATTGATATATAAATATGTAACAGATCTCTGGAATGAGTCTTGCCTCATTCAATCTTTATTTGGTGTAACGTGCTTTTCACATCGAAATCAACACATGCTTGTTGTGTTATTCATACAAAAAGTAAACAATTGGGACGATTGTTGCACCTTCCACTTTTTACCATCAGCCTTTGGATTGAGGTAATGGCACGGAAATGTGAAGCAGATGGAAAGCAGTATTTGTAGTTATTTACTCCTAAATCGCTGTTATGATGAAATCTCTACTGTACTTTACATCAGCTGCTCCTGTCAGAGGATTTGGACAAACATGTAACATTAAACAGCTGCATAACTCGCTTTTGAGAAGGAATGGCCCCCATTAGCCAGTTTTATAACATCCAAACCATCTGCCCGAGGAAAATAAATAAGATTTACAATTTCACAAAAGGATGAACTGCCTTGCTCTGACACGAAATTGTTCAGAAAGTGCTGCTTGTGTAATTTAATTTATTTCTTTTTGCCTTCTTTGGGATTCCAGTCTATTTGGAACTGATATCTTAATAATATAAATGTTTCTATATTCCAAAGCGCTTTGGCTGCAAAATAAATGAAATATAAATCTGACTGTGAATGAGTCGAACACTATAGCAGTGTAAAGTGTGCTTATTGGGATTTGTTTACCAAATACGTGGATAGCCTTGATACATAAGAACATAAGACAGTGTCCAATCGAGAGGAGGCCATTCGCCCCATCGTTCTCGTTTGGTGTCCATTAATAACTAAGTTATCCAAGGATCCTATCCAGTCTGTTTTTGAATGTTCCCAAATTGTCTCTTAAGCCACATCGCTGGGGAGTTTGTTCAGATTGTGACGCCTCTCTGTGTGAAGAAGTGTCTCCTGTTTTCTGTCTTGAATGCCTTGAAGCCCAATTTCCATTTGTGTCCCAGGTGCGTGTGTCCCTGCTGATCCGGAAAAGCTCCTCTGGTCAATGCCTTTCATGATTTTAAAGACTTGAATCAAGTCCCCACGTAGTCTCCTCTGTTGCAGGGTGAAAAGGTTCAGTTCCTCAGTCTCTCAGTAGGACATTCCCTTCAGACCTGGAATAAGTCTGGTTGCTCTCCTCTGAACTGCCTCTAGAGCAGCAGATACAGTTCATATTATATATATATATAATTTTTTTTTTTTTTACATTTCTTCAGCTGTTAAAGTTTGTGCCGGAAAAGAGCGACGTTGACCTTCTGGAGGAGCACAAACACGAACTCGACCGCATGGCGAAAGCAGACCGGTTCCTCTACGAGATGAGCAGGTACGTTCAGAAGCAGGAGAACAATGTCAGATGGAAACAAACCCAGAATCTAATCTGGTCTCTTAGAACTTCGGGCTAACATGCCCCGCTTTCACAAATTACTGCAAAAATAATCCGGTGTGTTTTTAGTACGTTCACGTTGAGAAAGCTGATGCAGGAGATATGTCTTGTGTGTGAGCTTGTCTGGTCCATTAAAGCCTGAGCCAGCGATGCTAAAACACTGAGGAGAAATTAGTAAACGAAGTGGATTCCCTTACTGGCAGGACGGACATTTTCTTTGCAGATTCTGCTGACGTGAGAGATCATGGCAGTCCGTGAAAAACAACTTCTTTATTAGCCCTTAAGATTGTCCTCCAGACAGGCCATGGGTTTTTAAAGTGCTCTTGCTTGAATAAGTCATTACTGTGGTGCTGAGGCAGGGCTTCGTTTAAGTGGATTTCGTTCTTTACTTGTAATTAGGAGTCCCAGGTGAAAGAGTTGGCTTCTCCGACAGGACAGGATGACGCGCCCCCGGCACAGTCAGATATTTTTCCGATTGAGGAAGCCCACTCCTTTGTAGGAAAAGCAGGCGGTTTCCTGCTCCGGGCGGGGATTGCTCCTGTTAACCTTTTTCACGAGCTGTCCAGGGACAGAGCAGGAATCTCTACAATCTCGAAGAAAGTAGAGATGAGGGTTAAACTTCGACAGCGTGACGGCACTTCAAAATCTGTCTCTAGCTGCCCATCGGCCCTACTTAATAAGACACCTAATATAAACACAAGTGCTGAGGAGGTGGTGTTTGTAGTGACAATGTACACAAGGGTGTCCTCGGACCAGCTCCCAAAATGCTTCGGTGTTTTCACTCTCCTTCCTCCTTTCCCTCTCTCCTCTCCTTTTTCTGTCTGTGTGGTGCGATAGGATTAACCATTATCAACAGAGGCTACAGTCACTGTATTTCAAGAAGAAGTTTGCGGAGAGGATCGGGGAAGTCAAGCCCAAAGTTGAAGGTGTGTGTGTTTTTGTTCTTCACTTTTCTCTTCCTTGGAAAGTTCTTAAACACAGAGCTAGGTAATCGAATAGTCTGCATGCAAACCAGGCGGCCCTCAGGTCTTGTTCTTGAATGTATCTGTGTTTGCTTATGCATCTTTAAAAACAGAGGGAGGGGGAGAGCCAGAGAGAGGGACGAAGGGAGGGAGGAAGACGGAGGGAGAGAGGGAGAGACACAATCTAACCAAAATATCCTTTTATGTACTAGAAGAAAATGTGTTCTAGTGCCTTTGTGAATGTATTTTAATGTCTCTGTGCCGATCCTTTGCATCTCAGCTCTGACAAAGGCCTCGAAGGAAGTGTTGCAGAGCAGGAGCCTGAAGCAGCTGCTGGAGGTGGTCCTGGCCTTCGGGAACTACATGAACAAGGGTCAAAGAGGCAACGCCTACGGGTTCAAGGTCTCCTCATTGAACAAGATCGGCGACACCAAATCCAGCATCGACAAGTGAGCTACAATCGCGAGAGACTATTCTGTGTAGTCGATAGACAGATCTGTTTTGGATCGTTGCCTGAAAATGCCTCTAGCTGATGGATGCGTCTGTGTTTGCAGGAATATTACTCTGTTGCACTACCTGATCACCATATTGGAGAAGAAATACCCCAAAGTGGCGCTGTTCCAGGAGGACCTGAGCAACATACCGGAGGCGGCGAAAGTCAAGTAAGTGTTGGATATGCGATGTGGGACTGAATACCAGACGGCAGAAGCAAGGAAGCATGTATTAATGCACATAACACTAAAACAATCAAGTATAAAGGTGATCGCATATCATAGAAAACCCTGTGTTGGCTTTTATCCGTCTTCCCATATCGACTGAGAATGTATTCTATTTTGAAGTAGAACTTTTAGAATGAAATATTTAGGTTCGGAACCTAAATATTTAATTCCAAGAGTTCTACATCAAAATAGAATACATTCTCAGTTCCAATGATACTTGGCTGAGTACAAAACTACGTAGGGTTTCTCAAAAAGGCTTAATTCGGTCCTCCGAGTTGACATCACACTCCCAACAGCAACTTACCTGAACTCTTGACTCAGGATTGTGCTGGTAAAAGGCACGACGCAGATCACATCGCAGCACTTCGAGACTAAAGACGTTGAAGGCTGTTTTCTCAAGGTATCACGTCTCCCCCCTTGGAGTGGAAGGTTTCTGACAGTTTGGTCAACACCTTTTATTTGGAGGGCAAACATTTAGTGAAAAGGACCGGAATGAATTGGAACGAGAGCTTCCGTTGGGGAACCTGGGTAAACATCAGCCATTGTCTTCCAATCTTGCCCGCATCTTTTAAACGGACCAAAACGTTATACGTCCAACGAGAATGTTTCTGTCGGCAGCTGGGAACAAAGCAGAAGTGTGAAATGCATCTTCAGCTCTGAGAGAGGTTTGGAGCTCTGTGGAAGAGGGTGGCAAACGTTTCAGACATGAGTTCTATAAAGACGTCACCCTAACGAGCCTCCGCCAATCGTCCTGTTTTTATAGTGCGGACATTCCTCCGTCGTCTCCCAGTGTGATATCGAGTGCGGACATCCATTAGAAGCTGTCAACGATGAAGTCCGCTGTTTGTCTAATGTTTCAGAGACCCGCCAGAGAACAGAATCAGCCACGTTGTGTGCGAATCGATGAAAACTGTAATTCGTCAGCGCGCTAAACTCATTACTGTATGTATTTGTTATTAATAGCTCTCTCTGTTATCTGTCCAATCTCTTGGAAAGACCTTGCATTCGGAGCTGGGATTTGGCTAGACAGTCTACATTAATGATTTATGAGGCATCGAGCCAGAATTTTGGTTTCTGGAAGACCCTGGTTCAGAAAAACAAAACAAAAATAAAAGTGTGTCAGGCATAATCTGCGTTAATCTGCTGTTTATTTTTTGCTGTGTGGATCAGAGTGCCTGTGAAATATGAGAAGCTGCTTAGACCAGATCATACGATTTCCTGGTTCAACAACAACAAAAGCCTCGGCACCCATTGTGACTGTTGTTGGATGAGAAGGTCACATTCAGCACAAGTATAATTTTACTGCAATGCGTAATATAATTTCTACCTATGAACACTGCTGTCTTGGTATTATTGCTATTGCTCACAAAACAAGCTTGACAAGAGATACTTAAAATGTTATAAGTAGTAAGTTATGTGCCAGAGATGTGTTTTTGATTGTGGGATGAAGAATGAGGTATTTGTTATATTTTAAGATATTACATTGCTGGTGACCAGAGGGACAGTAAATAGAAATAAAATATGACTTGGGCTTGTTCTCATCTCTTGCACAATGACATTGAGACGAGCATTGGTACGCTGACGGAGTGGTAACTAACCGATTTTCTGTCCTCCCCAGCATGACCGAACTGGAGAAAGATATCAACAACCTGCGCAGCGGGCTGAAGAATGTGGAGAGTGTGAGTGCTTTTGTTTAGGTTCGAATGCCCCCTTTTTTATGTTGTATTTACGGGATGAGAGTCGAGACTCGGGGGTCCGCCTCATCCGCCACGCTTTTCCCTGTGTCCCGCTCTCGGGCTGCGCCACGTGTGCGACCGCTTTCCTGTTTTCCGACACGGCTACGGCTCTCCAAGTTTGATTTCTCTCTTTAACCCCTTGGTGTCCCGCAGGAGCTGGAGTTCCAGAAGAACCGGCCTCAGGAATCGGGGGACAAGTTCGTCTCAGTCGTGAGCCAGTTCATCACCGTGGCGAGTTTCAGCTTCTCCGACGTGGAAGATTCCCTCCAGGAAGCCAAAGACCTGGTGAGATTCGATCCCATGGCTTAGGGAGAGATTCCGGATTGGGATTCGAACCGAGAACGACTTTATTTTCAGGCTTTCAAGCACTTCGATTTGCACCCCCGTGTCGATCGGTGAGGGATGGTTTGACATCCTGAGTTGAAATAGTCTTGCAGCATTTCGAAAACACTTCCACACTAATAGGAACTTGCAGAGTCTTTCTGGACACGTTTCCTGTTGTGAAGACAGGTTTATTGGTCCTGTGTGGATACTGTATTGTATACGGCGGAGAGGAGAAACGGGAGGTGGACATATTTATGTGTTTGTTTGGATGCTGCGTCCTGTAGGAGCTGGAGCAAAGGGAGTGTGTGAGAATCAAAGACCAACGTCCTACTGTTTGGGACGGCAAAGTTACCGACTCTGGTTACTGTGACTTCATTGGGATGAGAGTGATTGCTAAATAATGAATGATAACGAACATAACCACACGTTATTATTAACAACAATAACAACAAGGCATTTTGAGGAATGTAATTAAAACAAATTTTCTAATCTAACCATTACTCATTTCAGCCCGATCCATGCAAGATCAAATAAAAAGCTTCCCGTCTACCTGTACTGCAAATAGATTTAATTCTTGACGACCCATTTCAGGCCATTACCAACAGATGGTGTCCCGAGACGTGCCTAATGCCCCCCCACCCTGGCCGGGCGTGTGAGAATGTAGTCTGTCATGTTTCGTCCTGGACGCCAGCCAAGACGGACAAACCGCAGCGCTTGTTAATCATGCACCATTTAATAACTAAACTGAATCTCATTCCTGAGCTTGGAGCTGTGAAAAGTCCCGCTAACGCACATTTGGTTTTGATATCGGCCCCCATATGGCAATGATGAATTAAACTCGCATCAAAGGCACGTTGAAAGGAAGCGTTCCCCGGCCCCTGCAGTGTTTACTACGGCTTGAGAGTTTCTGGTGCCCGTAGACCGCAGAGAACGGCTTCCTCGTTTTTCTTCTTTTTAAACGTTGCTGCGGTTCATAAAATACAGCGTAATTAGGTGAATTTTAAGCAGAAACAGAGACCTGTTTCAGGGACGTAATCCTGTGGCAGCGTGGTTTGACTCCCTGGACCTCGCTAGTCGACACACACACACGCGCACACACAAGAGATGATCGGGGAGGCTGTCGGTTGTCTTCCTGCACAGACGCTGGTCTTCAGTGTTTAACAGAGATCAAACTGAGAGATCGATTTCAAATGAGCTTTTCTTCTCCCTCATGTTGCCAGGTTGTAGATATTTTATGGTACTGCTCTTGTAGGAGGATATTTAGGGTTGTGCGGGGGTCCAAACACTACTAAATGTAAGATGTCTTCACCTGGAAAAACATCTTCACACACACATTTTCTTCAATTTTCCCTCATTCTGTTTACCTTTCAAAACCCTCTTTTTCCGCCATTTTGTATCTGAAATAAATCCGTGAATCAGACGTTGTAATAAACCTTGACTCCCGTCATCCAACCTGAGGTTCTCTCCCGTGTCCCCCCCAGTTCTGCAGGGCGGTGAAGCACTTCGGGGAGGACGCCGGTAAGATGCAGCCGGACGAGTTCTTTGGCATCTTCGACCAGTTCCTCCAGTCTTTCTCCGAAGCCAAGCAGGAGAATGAGAACATCCGGCGCCGCAAGGAGGAGGAAGAGCGCCGGGCCAAGATGGAGGCACAGGTGAGAGCGAACGGGGATGAGGTCGCAAAACCACAGCAGTCAGAAAGCGCGTGTCACTGGTCTGAAGTGAAGACGGTGACACCAGGGCTTGGAAAGTGTCCAGAATTTAGACTAGTGACCTCTAAATAAAGCTATTATATCTAACCGTTACATTATAATAAATTAAGGAAATCTAGTCCAGACGGAAGGTGTGTGTTGTCGTTGAGTTTTGTAGACTCTCTCTCACCTGACCAATGAATCTCGGTTCCTCCTGCAGCTGAAGGAGCAGCGAGAGCGAGAGCGCAAAGCCCGCAAGGCCAAGGAGAACGGCGAGGAGGACGGGGAGTTCGACGACCTGGTGTCGGCGCTGCGCTCGGGGGAGGTGTTCGACAAGGACCTCTCCAAGATGAAGCGCAACCGCAAGCGCATCAACAGCCAGGTGACGGAGAACAGCCGGGAGCGGCCCGTCACCAAGCTCAACTTCTAGGAGCCCCGCCGTCGATCACGCTAGGGACAGCTCTCCCGCTAGTCGCACCGCCCAGTGGCCAAACACGGACGCTTCCCTCTGTAGCCGATGCTCTGTCCTCGTCTCCCTCCGCTCAGACTCAGACTCCCGATCCGAAAAGGCGATAGTCTCTGGTGCAGAAGCACAATGTCGTCTGTCTGGAAACAGATGACGGAAAAAGCAAACGCACCGGAAAAAAAACATTCCCTTCGATGAAGAATAAGGACAATAAGAACGATATAAATACAGGAGATGAAGTGAATCACTGACTCCAAGAACCCTTCCCCTGTGGCTGCCAAAATAGTTCGCTTTTCTTCTTCAGATGCTATGGCGCTGGTGCACCATAGATGGACAACCTCTCTCACTAACCTGAGGACGGGAGTTTGCGCTGAACTAATGCTGTGGATTGTCCGTGTCCCTCCCGGGGCCTCAGTGACCCTCCTCTGTAAGTGCGGAGAAGGAGAACTGGACGAGCTTTACTTCCCGATGCCCGCAGCGTTCGAGGAGGTGGAGAGAGAGCGGCACAGCATGTTGATTTCGGCCGAGCTCCCCAGGACTGCCGTGCTTTCATAGAAAACATTCCACGCTGTCTCGAATGGCAGGCTGTTTTTCCATAGATGAGACATGAGAACGAACATAAAGAAATCTCCATTCCATTTTCACAGTTTAAGGTATAGTGGATAAATGCGGGGGGTTTTAATATCTGACCTAAAAAAGAAATTTAAAAAAAGTCCATTCAAGGCAATAAAATGTAACGACAGAAACATCTTATTTTGATCCAAAGTGCAACTTTTAGTTAATTGTTCTCAGTTTAAAGAAACAAATATTTCGTGGTCTGAACATGGGGTTCAGCGTTTATTTGATTACTGTATAACCCTAGTTCAGGGTTAAAAGCGAACTGATGCAAGAAGTACCGTACTTTTATTTCTGGGGAGATCTAACCTGATTTGAGTGCATTGGAACTGTTTCTAAGGTTAACCTAAATTCCAAATCTGTCGTATTAAAACACTGTGGATAGCGGGCTGACACGTCTATGCACCAAAAAGATGGTGTTCTTTTCTAGTTGTCTAAAAGTATATTTTAAAAAATCTGAAATGTAAACAAACAAAAACATCTCGGCTCTCAGATCAGCGGTCAGTTACTGGTCCCCGGAAAAAAGACACTTTTATTAATAACCTCCTTTAACTGTGTGATAAAAAAAGACAAAAAAAAAAGTTTCCTTTTTATGTGGGTTCCTTCTATACAACTTTCTTTTTTATTTAAAAACTGCCTTCTAATGTAAGATAGATCTTCAGTGAATAAAGCAATGTTGGAGGTGTAGCATATTGTTGCTTCATTTTGTGGTTATGACGGTTTCCCAAACCTCAAGCTGTGTCTAGAAGAATATTTAGTTTCACGCTCCTTGTGGAGCAGATGTACACACACACACACACACACACACACACACACACACACACACACACACACACACACTTGTGTTTTACTTTTGATTTAAGTGGTATTTTCTGCGTCACTTGACCAACTTGTCGTATTCCAGGAAAACCGTCTTGAGTTTCTGTCCATCTGTTTGAAGACAGACCTTTCAGCCGTCTCTTCACTGGGGCTGTCCAGCACAAACCTGTGGGCCGCTTGTTTCTGAAACCCTGAATTACGTAAAAAGAAAACAATGTTGGGATGAAATGAGTCTGAGTTGAAGGTCTGAGCTTTGACTAAATCAAGACCAGTGGTGTCCAAACACGGTCCTGGGGAGCCCCTATCCTGTAAGTTTTGTCAGTCACCATGAATTAATTTTGACAGACTGGAACCAAGTGGAAGTTACTGATCAATTAAGCAATTAACTTCTGCCCATTGAAAAGGGTAGTTCGTTTTCTTTGCCAAATCTCTACAGAACTTAATTCCCCAAATCACCTGCTTAATTGATCACATTGAAATGGTTCCAGGTGTTAAGAAATTGATAATAAAATGTTATCTATAAAACCTGTTGGATAAGGGACAGGAGGATTGGGTTTGGGCAGCACTGTACTAGAACAAAACTGCGGGTTTTCAGAGACCTCAGACTGTCAATGAAATGCCTTTGATTGTATTTTGTTCTGATGTATAAGGAGAGGTTTGATCGAATTTCAGAACAGTGTCGTCCACATACTTGTATCTGTGGCTCAACAGGGCTTATTCCCGCTTTCTGTCAAATGTTGAGCTATAGAGCTACAGTTTGTGTGCACTACCGACGTTTCCATGTACATGAGGTATTAAAACCTCCATCATCACTCTCCTATTGAACACCGTTCATGTGGAATGCGTGCCGTGATCTGCACTCATGACTAAGCGTTTTGTCTGACTGGTTGGTGGGTTTGTAATGATCTACAATTTGAAAGTGAGTTTGTTTTCCCTGCACGACTGATGGAAAAGGTTTGTCAAGATCGCCACCTGCTGGCCAAGCGTCACTCCTCGATATTTCTATTTCTATTGAGCTTTTCTCTGAGGCTTTTACGAGCACATGACAGTGCAACAGTGGCGGTTCCCCCCCTGTGGCCCCGGGAGCATCACGTACAGACACCGTCAGCACCCCCCCAACGTTGAAAAGGTCTAGAACCGGCACTGCTGTGCAAGATGTTAAACCTACAGGAATATTGATTTTGTTTAAATCTCAATGTGCTTATAGTTTAAGGTGATTACATATGCGTTTGTGTGTTCAGACTACTTGAAGGAAGGATGAGCAGAGCAGATGATCAGAAATAATCCCTCACAATACAGTTTAAAACAATAATGCACACAAAACACATCACAGAGGAGAAGGGAGAAAAAGTAGCCAGACAGTTTGCATGCTTTGTACGACCTGGTTACAGGTTGAAACACTGCAAGACCCCATTATAATCTGGATTCAGGATTGCATGCAATAGAACTGTTGGTTTGTCTTTTGTTTTTATGTCTGCTTCACAAGTGTCTTTAATATTCCCTAATAGCAGACAAAGAGGATAGGGAAAGAAAAACGTCAGTGTTTGATGCATAAAAGACATTTATTTCATATCTCAATTGCAAAATAGTGTTTTTTACATACACATTTGGTCACACACAGTAACAGACTTGGAATTAGACATTTACAGACTGGCCAGTAATAAATAAATAATGGCAAGCAGGTAACTACAATCTCCAGTGCCAACAAAACATGGGGTTCAAA
Source organism: Amia ocellicauda (assembly GCF_036373705.1). Taxonomy (NCBI): domain Eukaryota; kingdom Metazoa; phylum Chordata; class Actinopteri; order Amiiformes; family Amiidae; genus Amia; species Amia ocellicauda. Next base: position 21,365,018 of record NC_089870.1, read on the forward strand.
CAAAAACGTGTTAAGGCTTTGGATCAATAAGCATACACCCGCTTATCTGAAAAAAAACAACCAAAAAAAACTTATTTTTGGGAAATATGGATTGAAAGATTTTGTCGTTGTGCTTTAGTTAATACATCATTGGCATCAAGTATCTCAAAATACTGCATCGGAGGGGTCTGTACTGTAGCGACAAAAGACAAAACCGGTTCCTTATCTACAATCACACACAAGAAATATAGGCAAATGGGAACAGAACTGGTCACAAGATACAATTGTATAACTAAAGCTTACCATTTAGGTTTTGCATGAAGTATTGTAGTCAAAAGCAAAAGCACTGTATATTCTGCACATCTGGACTCTGCTACTCCGCTATGGGCGTTAATGAAATCCGTGCAAACATCCCTCTGAAGGGGTTAAACAAAAATACGAAGGTAAAGGTCGGGTGACGCAACTGCGGCCTTTATGTCAATCAGAAAGTTGTGCAGCGACGTCTATGTGACGTGGGGCGAACGTTTGATTTCTGCACATCTGTCAATCAATACAAAAGAATCCAGATGTGGCCGGCGATTGCGACACCTGGACTCTCATCGTCTGGACACGTCTTTTATTTTTCCGTGTATTGTCCAAAAATAACTACCATGATACACGTCTTTCTAATACAAACAGCCTGCAAAAATGTCAGCGTGAATGGGAGAGGAGGGTTTTCTAAAATCTATTTTTGTTCACAGTGTACGACAGTGTGCAACTGCATATTGGCACTTGAAAAGGCTTGGTTTGTACCCCAACCACTTACCACCATATCTCAGTCACGATGATGATTATTTCCCATAGCTTAATGGCCAGGCAGCTGAGGAGATTATTATACTCTCGGGTATATAGATATATTTGGCACAGTTCCCAAATGTTTCCCTTCCAGGCGAGCCGTGTATAAATCCCCCCGATGGTGGCCCGCAGCTCATGCCCACGTTGCCCTGTTAAAGGCTGGTATCTGCAGTCTCGGATTTGGGCACAGCCGGTTCCGACAGCGTGTCCGGCTGCCCGTCCCGGCAGAACAGCACCGCGGGGTTCTTGCAGGCCCACATGGCCACGTCCCCACCATTGGCCGGACTGGAGGAGGACAAGCGACTGCCCGCCCCGTGTCTGTTCACATACCGGTCTCTAATCCGGTCGGCCCGGGTCCTGGCCTCCCGGCTCTGGCTCTGCGTGGACAGGTAGGCGGCGATGTTTCTAGTCCTGTACCCTTCCTCCCTGTTGCGCCCCAGGAGCATGGAGATGTTGGGGTTCCTCAGGGCGTAGATGAGCGGGTTGATGGCCCCGTTGGCCCACGCCATCCAGATAGCCACGGTGTCCATGACGGGGCTGAAAGGGTAGTCCCCCACGGCGGTGATGATGCCCATGACACAGTACGGCCCCCAGCAGAAAATGATGAAGACGATCATGATCAGCACGGTGGTGGCCGTCCTCATCTCGCTGTAGAATCGCAGCAGGTGCGCATAGGTGGTCACCGGCCGCACCCGGATCTCGGACAGCCGCACCGTCTTGCAGATGTTGTAGTGGCAGAAGCACATGAGGGCGAAGGGCAGGAGGTAGCAGACCACGATCAGGGAGATGCTGTAGGCAGTGCCCATCCTGGAGGTGCTGGAGTGAAAGACGTACATGCAGTGGTAGAAGCCCCTCTTGTGGACCACCAGGGTTTCGGAGGGGGGCACCAGCACGTCCCAGGGGAAGGAGAAGAGCACGGCGCTCACCCAGACGGCCACCAGCAGCTGCGTGGCCTTCCTCCTCCCGATCTTCTCCTGGGGCTGCCTGACGATGGCGTAGTAGCGGTCGAAAGAGATCAGAGTCATGGTCAGGGTGGAGATGATGCCGAAGCAGGTGTTGAAGAAGCCATTGGCCACGCAGAAGCAGTCCCCGAAGATCCAGCTGCCGTCCCGGCTGAAGAGCATGATGAAGGAGAAGGGCAGACACAGCACGGCCGTGAGGAAGTCGGACAGCGACAGGGACATGATGAAGGCGTTAGTGACCGTCCGCAGCTGCCGGTGTTTGATGATGACGATGACCACCGCCGCGTTTCCCAGGCTGGAGAGGAGGAAGATGAGGAGGAGGATGAGGGCTTGCGCGGCCACTGCGATGCCGTGCAGAAGGGAGCTGGGCTCGGCGTCCTTTCCGGGGGCAGAGTGCCGGTCCTGGTCGGCTCCGCGGCCGCTCTGGTTGCCGGTGCCCAGGTGGGTGCTGAGGCTGGCCGGCGCCGGGGTGGGGGTGAGGATGTCCAGCAGCAGCTCTCTCCCCGAGGTGTTGCCGCCGCCGCCGCCGCCGAGCAAAGCAAGGCTCATAATCACAGACAAATCCATCCGGCTGGTGTGGGGGGCATGCACGGAATGCAGGCGGACGCATCACCTCATGCGAGCCGAGCGGCGCTTGAGGAGACACGGCGGCGGTGCAGGAGCTGCGTCTCGGCGCTGCGGTGTCGCCGGCCTGCGCGCCTCTCTGCAGCCCCTCCGATGCACCCGTGCCGTCGGATTGAAATGCATTGTATTTCTTGCTCCGGTTGCACGCAGTCCCGGGGGTGAGCTCTGGCTCTGCCTCGGATGTGATGAGCTGCCCCCCCCAGCCCCCCCAGCCCGGGGCTCCTGCGTGACGTGTCCAGCCGTTGCCCAGGTAACGGTGATGGGGTCACTATTACGCACTTTGATACAAAGAGGCGTCGATCGTACGCAGGTTACGTTAGTCTTTTCGCGTAAATGTGTAGGGTGGGAGGTATTTCACTTAATCATGACAGGAGCTCGCATGTGAATTGGTCAAACAAATGGGAACAACTGGAAACCGGATGATTCAAACGATTTATAATATAGTTTTATTAATGAAAAGTAGGCAACATTCAGAGTTCAGTCGTCATTTATCTATTTTTGTTTGATATCATTCAGTGACGTCAATAATCAATACGTCTGCATGTGTGATATACTAGATATTGTCATTATAAACATGCGATACAACTTGTCCTCTGCTTTGAATACAGTGGAACTTGAGAATATAAAACATTACATTTGTAGTTTACTAATACCATTTGAATGCAAAATGATTTAATGTTATTTAGCATTTCCTGTGAAGTAATTCTACTGGCAGCAAAAGTCAAATTCATCAAATATTTACAAATGCTGACACAAAAAACATTGTTTATTGGGTTCGTACTTATTGGAAACATACTCTGCACGTTATGCCATAAAAACAGGAATTCTAAACAGCCGTGAAAATGAACGACATCATGGCAAACTGATTAAGATGTATTTGAAAGTTATGAGCCTTGAGCTTTCTGATTTTAATACATTTGTTTGCATAAAAACATTCAAGAATGCCGTAATGCTGGTGCTTAATATTTATCAAAGGATATATTGATTTTATAATGAAGGCACTGATTAACAAAATACATCTCTATAGAGAAGCCATATCGTATTACTTCAGAAGAAAGCCTTTGTTCAAAGTGTCATCCTTTTCAAACACAAAGCTAGCCGTCCCAGTATAATGTGCCTGTCCTGCAACTTCTACTATAACCGCCTTGAAGTCGCCGCAGGTGGTTTCCTGATGGGGGAGGCAAGAAAGCAAAAGGTTACACTCAGTCTTTCTAAAATGCTTTGTTACTACGAGTCTTTGATGCCTAAAACTCACATTTAGTCACCAAACCTAGTGAATGATGTCATATGCCAGCTGTATTACCTCATTAACCAGGGTTACAGAACAGCTTGGTATGGTTATAAGTCCTCTGCACTGAAGATACTTGTATGAAAAGGTGCCATTGTTACCTCGACTGCTTTGCCGGTAAACTGGGAACCCGTGGCTCCGCTCTGAAAGGTTCTGGTCGTGTCCAGAGGAATAAGCCCTTTATGAAACTGCAGGGCAATGCGGGCCGTCACTCCTGAGCCGGTTGGACTCCTGTCAACCTAACGAGGAATGAATTGCAAGTCAAATATAAAAAGAGACGCTGTAAATTCACATAAATCCTCAATAGTCTTTAATGCCAATGTATAGGTATCCAAAAGAGTGTCGGACCTGGGAGTCGGCAAACACGCACACGTTGGCCGATGGTTCCTCAGAAAAGGCGTCCTTGCCATCGGTGAGGATGGTGCCGTAGAGGTAAGCCAAGTCAGGACTGGTGGGATGGTGAAGTTTCACCTGCAAGTCAAACAACAACATTTAAAGTTAAAGTTTCAGTCTTCTAATTCAGATTAGTACTGCGTTGTGTGTGGCGGTCTCTCTCACTGTCCTCGTAGTTTATTCGGGTTCGCCTCCAGGTCCTCTTTCTTCCTACCTGTGCTTTGACCGCCGCCGTCACTGCGGCCGCTGCGTCCACGAGGTCCCTGGTCCTGGACTCGTTGACGTCCAACCCAAACTTCTCCGCGCTGACGAAGGCATAGAAAGCCCCACCGTAGCCGATGTCCACCGCGACGACCCCGTGTCCCGGCACGGAGACGGCAACGTCTGCCCGATGCAATCACAACACAAATGGTTTTCAACGCTGTGCAAGGCGATCATGATGATATATGCTTCAGATACAGACGTCTGAAGCATATATATCATCATGGCACTGAATATAAACTCCCATGCATTGGTTTAATCATGCGATTCAGAGTTACAGTATGACATTAATTTTCAGATTGCACTCTTGATTTCCTTCAAGCCCACCTGTTGCAAAGGCAAACGCCGGCACGCTGTGGAAGCGCACCCTACCAGTCTTCCCATTGGCGTACTGGACGAAGGCCTTCACCAGGCCGCAGGGGCACTGGATGTTGACCTGGGTCTCGGGGGACACGGGCGCTTTGACATACCCATAATCCACCGCGAACCTGCCCAGCGCGATGACCGCATGGCCGCACATGGTGCTGTACCCCTGGTTGTGCATGAAGAGCACCCCCAGATCCGCCTCCTCCAGCTCGCTCTTGACTATCAGCGCGCCGTACATATCATAGTGCCCCCGGGGCTCAAACATCAGCGCTCTCCTCAGATGGTCCAGGTTCTGCCATATATAGCGCCTTTTCGCCAGGACGCTGTCTCCGTGCACCTCCGGGAAGCCGCTCACTATGACCCGCAGAGGCTCCCCGCCGGTGTGCATGTCCACCACCGAGAGCACCGAGCCATCGTGGGGGGGGAGCTGGATCGGCTGCACTGCCGGTGAAGTCTCTGCCATAACTGTCGAAAATAAATACATTGAATTATTATTATGATATACAGCTGTCCAAATCACTAGATCACATGACCCAGAATAACACAAATACAATAAAAACATTTGTTTCTGCAAATCTACACAACCAGCTAACTTTGTTCTTGTTCTGTTAGTCTAGTTTGCTCAATACGCTATTTCTTATTGGTTGTTTGAATTTTGTGCAACTACTTACTATGAGCCGCACACGGGGCGAAAGAACCTATTTTTGCTTACGTTGCGAGTCCCTCTTCGGCTTCCGTCCAGACTGAGGTTTGTTGTGTCACATGACCCGCCTCCGTACGAACCCAGCGTATTCTTCAAACACTACGCCGTCAGCGCGCAGCGGGATATTACGCAGGCCACGTATTTAACGTAGACGATGACGCTGCTTCCGGTTTGATCTCATTTCGTTGGAGGCGCCGCGGCGAGAGGAGCGTCTGTGTGTCGCTGTGCTGTCTGCTCATTAATATGGGTAAGTCGCTTTAAAGGATGTATATAAATGACAACTGTAAGGAAACACTCGCTTCGTACACTGTTTACTGTGTCCCGGCCCTAGTGCACGCTTTTACTCTAAATGACACCCACATTAAACACAAACAAAGGCAGCGTGTGCGGGTAATAATACAGCACTTTCTCCGCAGCCGTGGAGATGAGCTCCACCTGCCCGGGCCTGTACTGCGGCAAGACCCTGATGAACGGCTCCTCCGAGGGCGAGTGCGGGGTGAGTCCGGCCCGGTCCTTATTATCCGTCGCTGGTGCGTTTCTGTCCATCGTGGGCAGCCAGAGGGACATCTGTGACTAAACACTGACCGCCAGGCTGCCATTGTCACTAGAGCCGAGTTATATAGGATGCTACATTGTTGCCATCAGTGCTTTCTTCTTCCAGTTTGAGATGACTGTGACGACATTTATCAAACTGCGGGTGAAACATGTTTGTGTGAATGAGCTGTATTGTACATTTGTTTTAGTGTGCATCAAGCTGGGGTGGGTTTCTTGACCTGATCGTTGACTATACTGTTGGTATTGATTTGTATTGAAGGTCATCAGTGGTTTGGCCCCTGCATGTTGTATTAGTCTAGCAGTGTGTCTGAGCTGGAGGAAGGAATGGACTCAGTCTGAGTGTGTGATTCAAAGGAGAGATTAGGGTCACAGATGACACCCAGGTTTGGTGCCGTCTCCATAAGGGTGACATTAAACTTGTCATTACTCAGTTTTGTCAGTGTATGATGGACAGTTAGATTTTTGTCCCCTAAAATTAGAACTTTTGTATTATCAGAATTAAACATAATAAGATGACTTGTCATCCGTGTTTTAATCTCGGACAGACAGCAGATTAGTGTTTCTATGTCTATGGTATTGTTAGGGTTTACTGACAGATATAATTGTGTGTCGTCTGCGTAACTGTCAGTTAATATTATGGCGTCGAGTGATATCGCCTTAAGGGAGCATCTACAATGAAAAGAGTGCGGGTCCGAGGACTGAGCCCTGTGGGACTCCGCACTTAACCTCAATTACATTTGAGTGGTTCTCATTAATCTGTACATATTGGAGTCTGTTTGACATGTGATTTAAACCAGGACAGCACATTGTGGCACAGGACAACAAGGTTTTCTAAGCGCTGTATCAAGATTTGTTGGTCAGTTGTGTCAAAAGCCGCACTGAAGTCTAGTAAAATAATGACAGTGGCGTGCCCTAAGTCGGAGGACTGAAACACATAGTTTAATACTTTTAACAGGGCCGTTTCTGTACTGTGGCCAGATTGAAATTTCTCAAAGATTATCGTTTAAAAAGGCTTGCAACTGGTTTGCAACTACTTTCTCTAGAACATTAAAAAGGAAGGGAAGGTGTGAGATACTGTAGGTCGGCAGTGTTTAGGTGAATTAGGGTCAGCACTGGATTTCTTAAGAAGTGGTTTAATTACAGCTATTTTAAACGATTCGGGAACAGATCCTGAGGATAAAGAGGTCTTCATAATAGTGTATTAGGTGAATAATTAATGGCAGAGATTGTTTTAGCAGTTTAGTGGGTGTAGGGTCCAGTGCGCAGGTTGTAGTTTTAGTTTTATTAAGACTAATTCCTGGTGATTTACTGTGTTAAACGAGTCCAAGGTAGGCAGGGGCTGTGAAGGACTGCATGCGTCGGCTATAGTATCTGTGTGTGTGTTTCCAGTTCTATCTGTTTTCTAATGCCATTAACTTTGCTATTGAAATGGTCCATGAAGTCATTGCAGGTGATATGGGGGGGATAACCTCTGAAGGCTTTACCTGCTGGTTAGTAAGTGTCCCTATTGTGTTAAAAATAAAATGCGGGTTATTCTTATGCGTCTCTATTAAATTAGAGTAGTATGCAGACCTAGCAGAGGACAGGGCTGCTTGTATCTTATTATACTGTCATTGCTTGCCATGCCATGTCCTGACACATGCTGAGTGAAGCCTACAGACTCCAATAGGGACAAGAAACTAACAGTGTCTTTAATGTCAATATGTATGTTAAAGTCCCCCAAAATAATGAGTTTATCATGGAGTATGGCTAAGTTAGATAGAAGATCGCTAAATTCGGGGGCCAGGTGGCCTATAAACAGCTATAAGCTGAAGAGGAGGATGAAGATTAAATTCTACCTGGTGAATTTGAAAAGATGTGAAGCTGTCAAATGGCTCAGTAGAGGCGCAGGTCTGTGCCCTGGCTAGATCCCCCCACGGCCTGTTGCACGGGCCTTCTGGCAGCAAGAGAAGTCAATAGGGGAGGCTTCTACTAATGGAGTAGTGTCATCTGGTCTGAACCAGGTCTCAGTCAAGGTGAGGACACCATCTCTGTTGTTAGGATCCTTGGATCACTTAGTTATTAATGGACACCAAACGAGCACGATGGGGCGAATGGCCTCCTCTCAACTGGACACTGTCTTATGTTCTTACATCTAAGTGCGTGTCAGTTATGGTGTCTTTGATTAAGGCTGCTTTGTGAGGTAGCGAGCGGATGTTTAAGACAGCAAGCTCATACATTATTTTTATTATTATTTTTATTTCTTGGCAGACAATACAAAGTGCAAGTTCAGTACAAGGCATCAAACATTACAATTTTAAATTGAAATAATACAAAGCAATTCAAAGCATAATACATTGTACACATTCCAATTTACACAAGTAAATACAATAATGAGGTCTTACATCCTGGAAAGTAAAAGATAAGTGCAGTCAAGATGTTAGGTCATAGTCAAGGGCCACAGGAAAGGGAGCAAGGAGGAAATCAATCAATAATACAAGTATGAGTGACGCAAGAAGCATGTAAAAATGTTGTGATGTGCTATCTTACAGGAGAGTAAAAGGACTAATATTACAAGTACTGTGTGAAAAGATGTGCCTTGAGTAAGCGCCGGAATGAGGTCAAGGACTCTGCTGTTTTGACTTCGGTGGGCAGGTCGTTCCACCATTTAGGGTTCAGGGATGAGAAGGAGCAGCTCTGGAGGAAGGAGAGTGGAGAGGAGGCAGAGTTAGTCTTCTGGCACTGGAGGAGCGCAGTGGTCTGGAGGGGATGTATGGAGAGACGAGTGACTGAAGGTATCTTGGTGCAGTGTGGTCGAGACAGCGGTAGGTGAGGGTCAATGTCTTGAACTGAATGCGTGCCGCTATCGGGAGCCAGTGGAGGGAGCGCAGCAGAGGAGTAGCGTGTGCGAATCGTGACAGAGAGACACCAGACGAGCCGCAGAGTTCTGGATGAGCTGGAGCGGCGGGTAGTAGTTGCAGTAGTCCAGGCGGGAGAGGACCAGGGACTGGACGAGCAGCTGAGTCTAGTAGTCGGTGAGGAAGGGACGGATTCGGCATATGTTGCTCAGGAGGAATCTGCAGGTGCGTGTCAGTGTGGTGATGTGCTGGTTGTAGGAGAGCGCAGGATCGAGGGTGACTCCTAGGTTCTTAACCGAAGAAGAAGGAGAGAGTGTGGTGGATTCCAAGGGGATTGAGATGGAGAGATCAGCAGAAGGTGAGGAAGAGTGGGGGGGGGGAAATAGGAGATCCGATATGGAGAGGTTGAGTTTGAGGTGGTGTGAGTGCATCATGGGAGAAGTGTGAGCAGGTCATTTCTGCAGTGTGGTTTTAACTTGTTTGATTGTTGAAGCGAGGGCCCCGAGAGGAAGGAATACATCCAAGCCTAGGAAGAATGACTGTTTTAATAGGGTAAATATTCATTTTGTTGGTGTTATATTTAATGATGTACTTTCTTGGATGCCCCCAGTCAGGGCTCTAGGACCGGGGTCAGGCTATGCTGGGAGTTACAGTCCTTAACATCCTGTTTTCTGTCTTTGTAAACTCTTAAACTTACACAACCCCACTGCCCATTCACCAATCCATGCATTTATTTTGACACAGTTTGTTCATATGCACTAGACAAGGGCATCTGCTAAGAAATTATTAATAATGTGGATGTGCAGTTGTTGACCAGGCTCTTGTCCATGATGTGCAGGTCTGTCCGAGGGGCGAGAGGACCAACATGCAGAAGATCTGCCAGAAGTGCACCGAGTTCCCCGAGCTCTACGACTGGCTGTACCTGGGCTTCATGGCCATGCTGCCCCTCGTGCTGCACTGGTTCTTCATCGAGTGGTATTCTGGGAAGAAGAGGTCAGTGACGGCATGTGTACTGTTATAGACAGACTGGGGTTGTGAGATGCCTCTGTTTCTGTGCTCGCTGGTATAGATGATATATTATGTAAAATGGAAATGGTTTATCCAATACCATTGTGCGTTTGTATTTTGAGCTGATGTGCTGGCGATTGTAGACCGTCTCTGTTGTGTGGCGTACAAATGAGATTGTGTGTATTGCAGTTTAAGGGCTTGCGTTTGCAAATTCAGTGAAGTATTTGGCATTTCATTTTGTAACCTTCTGTTGGTGTTGGGTGTGATGAAGCAGAAATGGCCGTGTTTACAGGCACGGCGGGCTGTGTTAACCCCCCGCGTGTGACTGTGCATGTGCTCTGTCATGTCGCAGCTCCAGCGCCCTGTTCCAGCACGTCACCGCGCTCCTCGAGTGCAGCGCCGCGGCCCTCGTCACCCTGCTGGTGAATGACCCCGTGGGCCTCCTGTCCATCCGCTCCTGCAAGGTCCAGATGCTGTCGGACTGGTACACCATGCTCTACAACCCCAGCCCGGACTACGTCACCACGCTGCACTGCACCCAGGAGGCCGTCTTCCCCTTGTGAGTACCGCCCGATCTCCCGGGCCCTCCGATCTCCCTGGCCGTCCGCGGTCCGCCTCACCTCCCTTTCTTCTCTCCGCTCTTTCCCAGGTACACGATCGTGTTTATTTATTATGCTTTCTGCCTGGTGTTCATGATGCTGCTGCGGCCCCTGCTGGTGAAGAAGATCGCCTGTGGCCTGGGGAAGTCGGACCGCTTTAAGAGCATCTACGCCGCGCTCTACTTCTTCCCCATCCTGACCGTCCTGCAGGCGGTGGGGGGGGGGCTTCTCTGTGAGTAGACGCCACGGTGTGGTTCGGTGCGTAGACGCAGTTGTGGTGTTCGCTGAGGTCTCTTCAGCGCCAGTGACTTTCGGTCTGTGTGCTTTATCTAGACTACGCTTTTCCATACATTATCCTGGTGCTGTCATTGGTGACCCTGGCCGTCTACATGTCCGCTTCGGAAATACAGGTGAGAGAACAGGGTCCGGGGAGGTCCAGAAGGTACCGGTGTGTGGGTATCTTCTCAACGCTCAGAAGACTATTTCAAAGCCAGGGGTTGCAAACAAAACTGACTTGTCCCCCTCCGTTCCCTCGGCAGTCCTTTAAGAGCCTCGTGGCCAAGAAGAAGCGGCTGGTGGTGCTCTTCAGCCACTGGCTCCTCCACGCCTACGGCATCATCTCCATCTCCAGGCTGGACAAGCTGGAGCAGGACCTGCCTCTGCTCGCCCTGGTGCCGGCGCCCGCGCTCTTCTACCTGCTGACCGCTAAGTACACCGAGCCCAACCGGATCTTGTCCGAGGGGGGGAACGGGCACTGATTGAAGACCAATTAAGGACACTAATTAGACGCCAATTAAGGTGTGGCAGACCCAGATCAGCAGCAGTCTGTGATTTTAATGTATCAAGCTGTTCATGTATAGATCTGTACAAAGCACGTGTATATAGTTGTATATAATACTGTAAAGATGGCCAGTGCATGTTTCGGTGACTGCGCCGTTGACCCTGAAGGTGTTTGAGGTGATTGAACTCTTGACTTCCCTGCCTGTTGTGTAGACTTGCTCTTGCTCCCTCAGATCACAGTAAATTATGTATATCTACACTGCTTGGGGTTTGTTAGTGGCTGCAGGGCAATACAATAGTGCTTCTGTGTCAAGACTTGCCCCAAAGCATGCTTAAAACAAGTACCACTTACCCAAGCATCGGTGTAACTCGTTTATTTTTAAAGGGATGGACAAGATCACGTTCTGTTCCCACAGAGGGAGCCGTTCACAGTCGTATAAAGCAGTGCTTTTGTTTACTGTCCACTGTTTAACATTAAAGAATTCAAAAAGGAAAGCTGCTGTGTTGAGTGTGTGTGACGGACCCGTTTCTCCTCTCTGTCATGGCTTAGCGGTCCCGAACAGGCAGGCCAGGCCGCCCAGCTCCTGGCCGAGTCTGAGGCTGATGGAGCCGACCTTTCGCCCCCTCTGCTGCAGTCTGCTCACGATCTCCTGCAGGCCGTGCAGGACGCAGTGCTCCTGCTCTGAGTGCTCCTGGGGGGGGAGGCAGGGTTTATTAATCGGGCCGCGCAGCGAGCGGCTGCTGGGTGCAATCGAGAGGAACCTCTTACCGCGGTCACGGAGGCGTCTTCAGCCCAGGAGCGGAGGAGAAGCTCTGCAAGGCAGGGAGTGGATCAGACTTCGCTTTGGCCAGATACGAATCGCTCTTTCACCAGAGAAGAGACGACTTACCGCACAGCTCCCGCCTTTCTGTCTCCAGCGCCTCGATGTCCTCGGCGCGTCTCTGCTGGTCGGCCATGACAGCGACGACCTCCTCCTTCAGCCTCTCGATGCACTGAGGGAAACACAGGCAGTGTCTGAAACGGCATCACAGCCGCTCTTCTCGTCCCAGAAACTAACACTGTGCCCACTGAACAGTCTTTCTGATTAACCGCTGAGCGGTTGCAGCTCACCAGGTGCAGCCGGCTGTTCTCCATGGCCACCTGCTCCAGCATGAGACCCGTCTCGCATAGCGTCCTGCCCGTGCTGCTGCTCGCGGCCGCATGCGCTTTCAGTTGCTGCAGGTGAGCGGCTCGCAGATACACAATTTCAGCTTTCAGCGCTTCCTACAACACGGGGTCAGTGTCACAGCACTCACACAGATCGGTTTATATGTTTATATGTCAATAATGGCTACTGCAGTGAATGTATGCATTACCTTTGACTTCAGCACTGACTTGGTCTCCTCCCTTAAGGCTCGGATGGCCGATTCCAAATTTTTCTTTTTAATGTTCAACTCTACGAAAGATAAAACACACAGGACCTGGCAGGAACATCATACTGACACCGATCTGCACAGTCTCAGGATCAGTACAGTGCTTGAGCTGCTGAGCCACTTGGGTTCTGATGTCAACACACAAGTTTCCACATAACTTCTGAACACGTCAATCACAAGGGAATGACAGCACATGAAGAGTGCTCTAAATAAAAATACTATTTTTTTGGGCCAGAGATGCTGACACAGCAGAGGAGAGTACGAATAGGTCTATTTCTGCATACTAATAAAGTCTGGAGAGAAAACAAGTGTGTGAATTATTCCATCAGTGTGTGTGTGTCTGGTCACAATGGTTTCCTCATTAAACACCAGATACAGATGCTGAGATGTAACCAGTGAGAAGACGGTTGGGGTGACCGGATTGGTTTTCTACCTGCAGTGCGTCTCTTTGTCTCCTGGTGGTTAATCTGGTTGGTGTCAAACTCCTCTTGGACCCGCTGCAGAGCGGAGAGGCTGGTCCCGAGCCGCTCCTCGTCCTGCTGGACACGCTCGGCTAACGACTCCGCTGTGGTCTGCGAAAAACAGGACACACCCGTTAGAGCAACCGTGGGAGAAGCAACACTCACAATGAGACAGTTACACACGTGAGAGAACAGCACCGTGTTGTGGCACCATAGCAAACCAACTGATAAACACAGAAACTAGAAGCTAGAAACTGCAGTTTAACGTCTGTGCGTATAATACTCTTACTCTGATCTGAGTGATTTCTGCAGCCAGAGCGTTTTCCATGAGCTCATGTCCGCGTTGCGCCTGGCCGAGAGCCTCGCGGAGAGACCGGATCTCACCGTCCATCGCCATCTCCGAGTCCTGGAGTCGGTTTCTCTGGTTAGACAGACAAAGTGCATCTCAGAAGCACAGGCACACGTCTTCTAGGGTTTATGACGCCATATAAATGCACCTGTGACTTATAGGGTATGTAATCATTCCTTTATTAGACCGTATGTTGATTTAGTCAACCACAGGACGAGAAAAAAAGACTGGATATTCAAAAATAATGCCACTACTTTACCATCGTTCAATTAGGTGAAATAACAGCTCCTCGATCACTGACGAAGAGAAGAAATGGCCGTAATCAGCGAGGAAAACGCCACTTGTTGAAACGAATCTCTGCCTGCGAACGCCTCACCTCGGCACTGAGTTCGGCACATCTCCTCGCGTGGAGCCCGGCGGCTGCGCTCAGCTCCCTCATCAGGTCTCCGTGTGCGCTGCGCATGTCTGCCAGATCCCCGCTCAGCGCGTCTCTCTCAGCCTGGAACGACGCCCTGTGCCGAAAACATGACATCATAAATACCGTCCACTGTCACGGAGCGGAAGAGATGCGAGGAGACGGAATGCCGTCTGGAAACATCTTCACCCGCGTCACCTGCTCTGTCTGGCTCGGCGCATTTGCTCCTGCAGTTCGTCCAAGGTTTTCCGCCACATCTCTGAGTTAACCCTGATGGGAAACAACCAGGCAGAGACACGAGGAATAAAGGTCAGTCTGATTTGTGACTATTAAGTGGGAAAAGGTGTTCAGATCACAGATTTATGATGGATAAAGAACATTTTAAAACTATGTACTTCACAGTATTGTACAAACTGAGACACACAGGGTGGGGGGGGTTATCTTACTCCTTGCTTTCTCCAAGTGCCTTCATCTCCTCTTCCATGTCCCTGATCTCAATGTGACACCGTGCCACTGAGTCAATCCTCTCTTCCAGCTTGTGTTTTGACTCTTGCAGCCTGAAAACAACACCACACAACTGTACGACAACTGTGGCGCACAACCCCAGTGAAACGCAACACACTATGATTAAGACACTGTTGAGACTTTGTACTACAGCCAGCGCTCTTCCGTTTTGTTTTTTTAAGGTTTAGATGTGGGATTATTTTCGTTTTCGCTCGGGAGAAGGGCTTACTGTCTTGAGACCTCCAGATGCACCGCCCTGTGCTCATCCTCCCTCTCTCGGGCCGCCCGCAAGCGCTCGCTCAGACTCCCGATCGCCCGCAGGCGCTCGATGTTCACCCCTCGAGTGCCTTCCATTTCCTCTTCGATCTGCACAGCGACACGGGCCATTAGCGCACTGTTCTGCTCACAGCGGGCTGAGCTCGTCCTGCTCTCTCTGAGATGGCAGAGACACCCCGGGACTGTTGTCTGTACAGTTTCACATATACTCCAGCTCCTCTCGTATTTTATCAGTGGGGAATCCCATGTCCCCTCTCTCTTCCTCCTGTCTTTCATGTCTAAAGGAAGGTCTGCGTGTCTCCCGCCCCCCCTGTCTCTCGGCTCTGTGAACTGCCACACTTCTGAGGCGCAGTCGGTGTCGCCCGCTTCCTTTAAAGGTCATCTCGGCCACAGACTGCCTTTGATGAAGCGTTTTAAAAGACTACACTCGAGCGTCCGCTACCAGGCATCAAACATCTATTTCCTTTATTGGACGCCTGTAGGATAATGTCCACCCCTCTTTCAATTTTAACTGCACTGAGGAGGATCACTATTTAACTAACCATTTTCCTCTTCATAAAAATAATAAAAACAACAGCTGCACACATGTCCAGATGTTTCTCACCTTGGTAATGTCCTCATGCAGGGAACGAGCTTCTCTTTGGAACCTCTCCGTCACTTCGGTCAGTTCGTTAGCGAGATCAACCCTGTACAAACATCAGAGCAGGCAGGACCTCTTAGTGACAGCAGTGCTGTCAGTGTAACAAACAGATCATTTCTGTCCCGTAGAGCCAGGGTTCCCAGCCCTGTCCTGAAGGCCCCCCTGCCCGGCTGGGCTTTGTTCCAACCGAGCTCAATTACTTAATTGACCTTTAATTGAAGTAACAATATGCTTAGATTTGACTTTAAATTTTGTAATAAAAGAGTTGGTTCTTTAATAAGTTATTTATACAATTATGTACTTCACTTAAAATAATGAAAAGGCTCTGATTCAGGAAATTAATAGTTCAATTAATGGTACAATTAAGTAATGGGGAGCTCGTTTGTAACACGAACCAGCAGGGCAGGGGGTCTCCAGGACAGGGTTGGGGACCCCTGGTCATAGAGTATTCATGATCTACTGCAGTGGATCTCAAGCCCTGCTCCTGGAGGAGCCCCTGCCCTGCTGGTTCGTGTTCCAAACGAGCTCTCAATTACTTAATTGAGTCCTTAATTGAAATAATTTGATTACATTTGAATTTCTAAATTGTGTAACTCATAAAAAGTTGGTTCCTTAATTAGATAATTTCCTTATACAATTGTATACTTAACTTAAAACCCCTACTGTTAAAAATAATTCAAAAGCTCTCAGTTCAATTAAGGGTTCAGTTAAGTAATTGAGAGCTGGGTTGGAACACAATCCAGCAGGGCAGGGGGTCTCCAGGACAGGACTGAGAGCCACTGCTCTACAATATTGCAAATCAATGTGAAGTCCCTTACTTCTGACTGACCAGTGCCCCAGCCTTTCGCACTTCTTCACCGAGTTGCCTCCTCTGCAGTTTTGCTGCGGTTTTCAGTCGGGAGATACTCGTGTCCAGCTTTTGAATGCTCTGTGAAACCAGGCACAGTTCACTGACGTGGCAGGACATGAGAACGAACTGACAGAAATACAGGCAGGTTTTCTAAACTGGAAGACACTGCCATCAAATTACATACAAGTTAAGCTAACGATCATTCCCTAGAATAAAACATGTAAACGACTCATGACGGCTCTAACAAACGAACAAACAAACGATTCATTCTTACATTCTTGTGATCAGAAACGGTGTCTTCCTTGTCCATCAACTCCGAGACCAGCCTGTCAGCTTCCCTCCGTTTCTGCGCTTTGTTTCGTTTCTGCCCCTGGATGTTGACTGTGGTTTCAGCAATCTAAATAAAACACAGAGCAGCAAGGCGGCGGCCTGAGTCCAGGAGGCACAACACAGACGACGATCTGCCGGAAAGACAATAAATGCACCAAACAAAACTCACGTACTTCTTTTTCGAGATTCTCCTTCCTCTCCACAAATTCACGCCTCTCCTGACTCAGGTCTTCCTCCAGGTCCTGCACCGCGTGCGTCAGGCTCTCGATCTGCCCCTTGAGGTCTCGGATGTGGTCGTGCGTCTCGTTCAGCAGGATCTGTCTGCCGGCTTTCTTGGCCAGCTGCTGGTTCAGCCGGTCAATGACATCCCGATGGCCACCCTTCACAGACTCCCTCTCTGGACTGAAACAGGGTCAGTCTTCACTGATTCATACTGAACGCATTTCAAATGCAAACACACCAGCAGACTCCAAATCTTAACAACACTCGCCACCGTCACACTTCATAACTGGTTAGAATGATACTTGATTGGAATGCAATAACTTTACTGCTGCCTAGAAAGAGAAGTTGAAAAACATAAAATAACCATGTCTTGTCAGTTGAAAAGGTATAAAACATTCCATTAGGGTTTAATGCATCTTTTTGTGTTAATTATTGACATGGATATACATGCAGAATATATGAGTATTGTACGTGTCTAATACATAACATTACATTGTACAGGAAACACAAGTCACTTACAAGAGTAATGCATTCTGTGTTTCTAGAATCTCCTGCCTCTGTTCCATCAGTTCCATGTCCTGTATAATATTCCTCATGTCCGTCTGCAACTGCAGCAACTGAACTGCGTTCGAGTCCCGGGCTGCAGCGACAGCGGCTGAAATGTGACGAAACACACAAAATAAAACTATTTCAAATGTGTAAGGATGTCTTGTTTGTCATCTTTCGATACATGAAGCACAGAAGATTAATTCGGTGGACCGGACTGGCTCCGTTTACTTCTAGGATTGGGGCACACATTAAAAATGATTTGCCACACACAAGAATGGGATATACACATTCACAGCACTGCACATCATATGCTGACCTTCTGCTTATAAGCACGATCAATTCCAGATGCCTGGTGGTGTGGGCGTGTGAATCAGATGTAAATACATGTGAAGGTAATTCGCCAGACAGGTCAATCACCTGAGATCTCTCTGTAGATGTCATCTGGAAGACGCAGCACTCTGTGTCTCAGCTTGCTTGTTTCAATCGTTTCCACCTCCAGGTGTTCGCGCGCACTCTTCCTGCACTCTTCCTGTCAGTGAGAAATGGATCTTGCTGTGCAGTTACTGGGAACAGTGCAGGAGCCATGCGTGTGTTTGTACGGTACTGGTCGGTTAATTGTTTCTTGTGTGTGTAACTGGTGTGTGCTGTGTTTTCAGACAGGAATGTGACTCCACTGGTTAAATGCAGGATAAAACCTAAAAAATGATGCTGGCCCATTTTTAAAACGAAATTCTATTCTATTTATGTTCAGAATGACTTTGTGCATGTCTTACAGTCAGAAGTCTAGTCTAAGATGTCTCTGTGTAAGATGTGTGTTAATAACCTATATAATGATGAAGAGATCACATGACCAGGGGGGCACTGCACCAGGTATAGTCATGTGACCGAAAAAGCAAACATGCAAAACAAAAACAAACAAACCAAAACTGACACTGCAGGAGCTGTGACTGATCTGTAACGGGACGGAGATGGAGCTCAGGGCGTCTCACTCACCAGCGCGGTCAGGGCGCCTGCAATCTCCCGCAGGTGCAGACTCGCCTCCTGCGCAAAGGCAACACCCTCACTTTTAAGCTGTTTTTCTGGAAATAAACACCGCACATGTGTATTATTTGTACCAGTGAGTGCCATGTTAGTTACCTAAATCACGCAAAGCACATGCCTACCACCTGTGTTTGGGTTTCAACACAAGCTCTCCCGCCACTGAAAACATGCAGGAAACGTGTGCCAGTTGCACACATTTGGATGTGATGATCAGTGAAGCTCAGAAGCGTTTAACGTGTTTGTAAACACGCGTCAGGTCGCTGTGACATGTGATCATCAAACCCAGACTACACACACACACACACACTCACACATACCCAGAGACAGACACACACACACACACAGAGACAGACACACACACACACACAGAGACACACACACACAGACACACACACACACACACACACACACAGAGACAGATACAGACACACACACACACACAGAGACAGACACACACACACACACAGAGACAGACACACACACACACACACAGAGAGACACACACACACACACACACACACACACACACACACACACACACACTCTCGCTGCGCTTTTGTCCTGAAACTCACCGATGTGGCCCAGATGCTCCAGAGCCGCCAGCACGGCAGCGGACTCCGGCACCAGACACGCACTCATGGCGCTGTTATTGCTGTTGTGTTGTGTTGTGTTGTGTTGTGTTGTGTTGTGTTGTTGTGATTGTTATTGTTGTTGTTGTTGTTGTTGTTGTTGTTCCTGAGGAGAGGCGCGAGCTGTAGCTCCTCGCGCTGTGTCGAGCTCGAGGCTGTGGTTGCTATGGTAACCGAACAGCGCGAGGCTGGGTGGTGGCCGCGTGCGCGTGCGCTGCCTAAACAAAGTAATGATCAGAGATTTAAACACAAACGCACACACAACACACACTCTCTAACACACAACACACACTCTCTAACACACAACACACACTCACTCTCTAACACACAACACACACTCTCTAACACACAACACACACTCACTCTCTAACACACAACACACACTCTCTAACACACAACACACACTCTCTAACACACAACACACACTCACTCTCTAACACACAACACACACTCTCTAACACACAACACACACTCACTCTCTAACACACAACACACACTCTCTAACACACAACACACACTCTCTAACACACAACACACACTCACTCTCTAACACACAACACACACTCTCTAACACACAACACACACTCTCTAACACACAACACACACTCACTCTCTAACACACAACACACACTCTCTAACACACAACACACACTCTCTAACACACAACACACACTCACTCTCTAACACACAACACACACTCACTCTCTAACACACAACACACACTCTCTAACACACACACACACTCTCTAACACACAACACACACTCTCTAACACACAACACACACTCACTCTCTAACACACAACACACACTCTCTAACACACAACACACACACTCTCTAACACACAACACACACTCTCTAACACACAACACACACTCACTCTCTAACACACAACACACACTCACTCTCTAACACACAACACACACTCTCTAACACACAACACACACTCACTCTCTAACACACAACACACACTCTCTAACACACAACACACACTCTCTAACACACAACACACACTCTAACACACAACACACACACACTCTCTAACACACAATACACACACACTCTCTAACACACAACACACACTCACTCTCTAACACACAACACACACTCTCTAACACACAACACACACTCTCTAACACACAACACACACTCACTCTCTAACACACAACACACTCTCTAACACACAACACACACTCTCTAACACACAACACACACTCTAACACACAACACACACACACTCTCTAACACACAACACACTCTCTAACACACAACACACACTCTCTAACACACAACACACACTCACTCTCTAACACACAACACACACTCTCTAACACACAACACACACTCTCTAACACACAACACACACTCACTCTCTAACACACAACACACACTCTCTAACACACAACACACACACTCTCTAACACACAACACACACTCTCTAACACACAACACACACTCACTCTCTAACACACAACACACACTCACTCTCTAACACACAACACACACTCTCTAACACACAACACACACTCTCTAACACACAACACACACTCACTCTCTAACACACAACACACACTCTCTAACACACAACACACACTCACTCTCTAACACACAACACACACTCTCTAACACACAACACACACTCACTCTCTAACACACAACACACACTCTCTAACACACAACACACACTCTCTAACACACAACACACACACACTCTCTAACACACAACACACACACACTCTCTAACACACAACACACACTCTCTAACACACAACACACACTCACTCTCTAACACACAACACACTCTCTAACACACAACACACACTCTCTAACACACAACACACACTCTAACACACAACACACACACACTCTCTAACACACAACACACACTCTCTAACACACAACACACACTCACTCTCTAACACACAACACACACTCTCTAACACACAACACACACTCTCTAACACACAACACACACTCTAACACACAACACACACACACACTCTCTAACACACAACACACACTCTCTAACACACAACACACACTCTCTAACACACAACACACACTCACTCTCTAACACACAACACACACTCTCTAACACACAACACACACTCTCTAACACACAACACACACTCACTCTCTAACACACAACACACACTCACTCTCTAACACACAACACACACTCTCTAACACACACACACACACTCTCTAACACACAACACACACTCTCTAACACACAACACACACTCACTCTCTAACACACAACACACACTCTCTAACACACAACACACACTCTCTAACACACAACACACACTCACTCTCTAACACACAACACACACTCACTCTCTAACACACAACACACACTCTCTAACACACAACACACACTCACTCTCTAACACACAACACACACTCTCTAACACACAACACACACTCTCTAACACACAACACACACTCTAACACACAACACACACACACTCTCTAACACACAATACACACACACTCTCTAACACACAACACACACTCACTCTCTAACACACAACACACACTCTCTAACACACAACACACACTCACTCTCTAACACACAACACACACTCTCTAACACACACACACACACACTCTACACACAACACACACTCTCTAACACACAACACACACACACTCTCTAACACACAACACACACACACTCTCTAACACACAACACACACACTCTCTAACACACAACACACACTCTCTAACACACAACACACACTCACTCTCTAACACACAACACACTCTCTAACACACAACACACACTCTCTAACACACAACACACACTCTAACACACAACACACACACACTCTCTAACACACAACACACACTCTCTAACACACAACACACACTCACTCTCTAACACACAACACACACTCTCTAACACACAACACACACTCTCTAACACACAACACACACTCTAACACACAACACACACACACTCTCTAACACACAACACACACTCTCTAACACACAACACACACTCTCTAACACACAACACACACTCACTCTCTAACACACAACACACACTCTCTAACACACAACACACACTCTCTAACACACAACACACACTCACTCTCTAACACACAACACACTCACTCTCTAACACACAACACACACTCTCTAACACACACACACACACTCTCTAACACACAACACACACTCTCTAACACACAACACACACTCACTCTCTAACACACAACACACACTCTCTAACACACAACACACACTCTCTAACACACAACACACACACTCTCTAACACACAACACACACTCACTCTCTAACACACAACACACACTCTCTAACACACAACACACACTCACTCTCTAACACACAACACACACTCTCTAACACACAACACACACTCTCTAACACACAACACACACTCTAACACACAACACACACACACTCTCTAACACACAATACACACACACTCTAACACACAACACACACTCACTCTCTAACACACAACACACACTCTCTAACACACAACACACACTCTCTAACACACAACACACACTCACTCTCTAACACACAACACACTCTCTAACACACAACACACACTCTCTAACACACAACACACACCTCTAACACACAACACACACACACTCTCTAACACACAACACACACTCTCTAACACACAACACACACTCTCTAACACACAACACACACTCACTCTCTAACACACAACACACACTCTCTAACACACAACACACACTCTCTAACACACACACACACTCTCTAACACACACACACACTCTCTAACACACAACACACACACTCTCTAACACACAACACACACTCTCTAACACACAACACACACTCACTCTCTAACACACAACACACACTCTCTAACACACACAACACACACTCTCTAACACACAACACACACTCTCTAACACACAACACACACTCACTCTCTAACACACAACACACACTCTCTAACACACAACACACACTCACTCTCTAACACACAACACACACTCTCTAACACACAACACACACTCACTCTCTAACACACAACACACACTCTCTAACACACAACACACACTCTCTAACACACAACACACACACACTCTCTAACACACAACACACACTCTCTAACACACAACACACACTCACTCTCTAACACACAACACACTCTCTAACACACAACACACACTCTCTAACACACAACACACACTCTAACACACAACACACACACACTCTCTAACACACAACACACACTCTCTAACACACAACACACACTCACTCTCTAACACACAACACACACTCTCTAACACACAACACACACTCTCTAACACACAACACACACTCTCTAACACACAACACACACACACACTCTCTAACACACACACACACACTCTCTAACACACAACACACACTCTCTAACACACAACACACACTCACTCTCTAACACACAACACACACTCTCTAACACACAACACACACTCTCTAACACACAACACACACTCTAACACACAACACACACACACTCTCTAACACACAACACACACTCTCTAACACACAACACACACACTCTCTAACACACAACACACACACTCTCTAACACACAACACACACACTCTCTCTAACACACAACACACACTCTCTAACACACAACACACACACACTCTCTAACACACACACACACACTCTCTAACACACAACACACACACACTCTCTAACACACAACACACACTCTCTAAACACACCACACACACTCTCTAACACACAACACACACACTCTCTCTAACACACAACACACTCTCTAACACACAACACACACACTCTCTAACACACACACACACACTCTCTAACACACAACACACACACACTCTAACACACAACACACACTCTCTAACACACAACACACACACACTCTCTAACACACAACACACACACACTCTCTAACACACAACACACACACTCTCTAACACACAACACACACTCTCTAACACACAACACACACACACCTCTCTAACACACAACACACACTCTCTAACACACAACACACACACACTCTCTAACACACAACACACACTCTCTAACACACACACACACACACTCTCTAACACACAACACACTCTAACACAACACACAACACACACTCTCTAACACACAACACACACTCTCTAACACAACACACAACACACACTCTCTAACACACAACACACACTCTCTAACACACAACACACACACTCTCTAACACACAACACACTCTCTAACACACAACACACACACTCTCTAACACACAACACACACACACACTCTCTAACACACAACACACACACACTCTCTAACACACAACACACACTCTCTAACACAACACACACTCTCTCTCTCTAACACACAACACACACTCTCTAACACACAACACACTCTCTAACACACAACACACACACACTCTCTCTAACACACACTCTCTAACACATAACACACACACACACTCTCTAACACACAACACACACTCTCTA